>NC_060124.1:366858407-367161437 GCF_021461395.2 Schistocerca americana | reverse complement strand
ACATAAAGCAATTTTAAACTTTAAAGAAGGAAGTGTGAATTTGACTGTTGCCGGAATGCCGAAATGTTTGAAATTTTTCGAGTGTTTAACAAAATCTGAATCAGACACAAAATGTTTAAGGTTTCTTACTTCTGATGTTTTCGCTGAGTATTATGACGACAATGTGTTCATTCATGACAACGACAATAGATACAGAGACGGGATGGATGATATAATTAATAGCGAAGAATTGATTAATGAAAAGGTTAAGAAAGCTGAAGTGCCAGATGACGTTGCAAGAGAAGAACTGCACCAAATTTTGACTTCACATGCTACAGTATTTAGTCATCACACAGGCTTACAATATTTATTTAAAGTAAAAGAACACACACCATTTCGAGGAAAAACGTACGCTATTCCTTTGGCTTACAGAGACAAGGTTAAGAGCGAACTTCAATACATGTTAGATCAAGGCATTATTGAGCCAGCAGTCAGTCCTTATACCAGCCCATTACACGTTGTTCTTAAAAAGGATGGGTCAGTTCGTTTGGTTCTGGATTCCAGACAGATAAATAATATCATCATTCCTGAAACTGACCGCCCACAAAATTTAGATGAACTTCTTCAACATTTCCATGGAATTAAAGTTTTATCCACGATTGATATGCGCGCAAGTTTCTGGCAAATAGAACTTCACCCTGATTGTAGAAAATAAACTGCCTTTTTAGCCTTTGGTAACTGTTATCAATTTGGGAAATTACCGTTTGGACTTACTGTATCTTCAGCAGCATTCATTCGTAGTTTAAACGAAATTTTACCTGTTTATCTTCGTGACAATATTACTTCATATGTTGACGATATTCTTATTGCTAAACGTTCTTAGAGTGAGCATAACAAACTTTTGGCTTCATTATTACGTATTTTTGCAAGAGTTGGCATTACAGTGAACTTGGAAAAATCTGAATTTGGTCGTTCTCAGGTGAAATTTCTTGGTCATATTATTTCGGCAGAAGGTATTCTTCCTGATCCAGATAAACTAGATGCTATTCGTAATTATACTGTTCCTACTACAAAACGTGATGTTCGTAGTTTCCTTGGTGTCTGTAATTTTCTTAGACGCTTTGTTAGATTGGACGATTTGGCCACACCTCGTTTATGTGAACTATCTGGAAAGAATTCTAATTGGTGTTGGGATGAGGAAGCTCAATCAGAATTAGAACAACTTCGCGATGCTTTAGTTGCTGCTCCACTTCTTTCACATCCGGATTTATCTAAAGATTTTTGTTTGGCGACGGACTCATCATACAAAGGCCTAGGTGCACACTTATTTCAAGAGATAGAAGAAAACGGCGTTGTAGTACAGAAAACTATTGCATTTGGAAGTCGTGTTCTCTCTAAATCAGAAAATAATTATTCGATTACGGAACTTGAAGCCTTGGCTGTTATTTGGGCTTTCACAAAATTTCGCACATTTTTTTATGGCATACATTCTAAGGTTTACACCGATCATCGAGCTCTGGAATTTCTTATGTCAACAAAATTAACTTATGGAAGATTGTCACGATGGGCGCTGTATCTATAGGAATTTGATTTTAGTATTGTTTACATACAGGGTTCTTCAAATATTATTGCTGATGCTTTATCACATGCACCTGTGGGTTTGAAACAAAGTGTTGAAGAGGACTGCAAAGAAAACAATTATTGTTTGATGTATATTCAAGCTGTTGCGTTTTAAAATTTTATTTCATCTTCGCTCCAGGATATCGCTAAGGAGCAAAGTAAGGATCCAATCTGGAAGGACATTAAGGAGAATTGGAGGAGAAAGGAAAGCGTAGCGATTAGACAGTATTATTTGGTTCGCAATGATATTCTTTTTAAACGAAAATCGGTCGACAACTCTGTTTGGTTAGTTTGTATTCCTGATGAGTGGGTTAATAAATTGATTTGGTATACACATTTCAGTTATGCACACTTTGGTCCCAGAAAATGCTTTCATAAATTACGAGAAAATTGCTACTTCAGTAATATGGAAAAACGTATTCGATATGCTCTTGCCAAATGCAAATTATGTCAAAAGGCTGAGCCGCCAACTATTTCTCACAGAGCACCGTTGTTTCCTATCATTCCAGCGAAATTAAAGGACATGGCTGCAGTCGATTTGTTCGGTCCAGTGGTTCGTTCTACTAATGGTTTTGCGTACATTTTGGTAGCAGTGGAATTGACATCAAAATATGTGTGTTTTACACCTTTACGCAAAGCAACAGCTCGTTCAGTATCTAATGCTTTCATCAAACATTTTCTTAAAGAAGTGGGTCATGTTGATAAGGTTATATCAGATAATGGATCACAGTTTCGCTCTAAAATTTGGCTTCGTACTCTACGGCGTCGTAAGATTAAACCAATTTTCACTTCACTTTTTCACCCTCAATCTAACGCTTCAGAGAGATGGATGAAGGAAATCAATAAATTGTGTCGTCTTTATTGTCATCAGAATCACAGAACTTGGGATCAATATCTTCATATTTTTCTAAACATTCTGAATGAACTCCCTAATGATTCAACTTCTTTACCGCCTATATTGATATTAAAAAATAAAGCACCGACAAATCGCATTTCTGAAATCGTTCCTTTTCCGCCTTCACGGAAACTGCGGCATTCTGAAGTTGTCAACCTGGCTCTACAAAATATTCCATCTGCGGCTGCTAGAAGAGAGAAATCAGCTAAACGTCCTGGTCGTTTAAAAACCTTGTCAGTTGGTCAAAAGGTGTTAATTAAGTCTCACCGTTTGTCTCACAAAGGAAAAGGCTTGTGTCGCAAATTTTTTCTGCTTTATAACGGTCCATATAGAGTTCGCAAAATTATTCATCATAACACTGTCGAAGTAGAAACTCTTAAATCTCGACGCTCTAAGGGAATACATCATATATCGAACGTTAAAATTTTTGTGGAATGACATACTTTTCAGAAACTAACAGTTATACGTAAACACACGGAGAGTACAAGGATACCGCGCCGTGTTCTGGCGGCGGCACATACTCAAAGCAACAGTCAAGTCTGCGCGCCGCACAAGGCAGTCGTTGACCGCAAACAATTACTTCCTACGTCACGCGTACCTATTGCTGATCGAGCGCTCAGTGCGAATGCACTGACAGCCGTAAAGAAAATACACAGTCTAATTTCTGCGAATAAATTCAGTATAAAGCTATAGAGAGTTGATAAATTATGTTATTAACGTTCAGTATTTTTCAGGATACGGTTGTATAAAATATTTAAGAACTTCAGGTAAATTCTGTGTGTGTCCGACGTTAAGAGGACTTGCTATCGAGAATTTTTCAGGAAGAGTGTAATTTCAAAGAAGAAACTAATAAACTAAAAAGGTAACTATTAATTGAGTTTATTTTTCAGGTAACATATTTCCACTTAGGTACGTACTTTAGACGTAATTTGCTGCTCGCGATTACGTGATTTATGCTTTGTGCTAAATTTTATGTTCTATGAATTTACTTGGGAAGCGACGTGCTTGCGTACATTTGCTGATTTTGACAATGTTTTATTAATGAACAGGGTTGTTACTTGTGTATATTATGCATCGCTTGGCTGCTATGCTTTTTCGCTGATGTCATATTTTTTATTATGTGCCTGCTGTGCTTATTTATTTAAATTATAATTGTCACCTGATTAGTTGTGCTGACATGGTTATGTATGTAGGTTATACTTTGTGATTTATCTGCTTGCGCCTTCATGTTTACTTATTAAGATTACATATGAACATTTATTTGCTTATGCTGATATGACACTAATGACCTGTTTATTATGTAAGATACATATTTCCTGCTTTGCGTATGGATTGCATATTTATACATTTCTGTTTGTTGTCATAACTACTCTTTAATTTGGTATATAGAAATGCTGATATGCGGTGTACGAACATGGAGTTTAGGTCACACTATGGTATTAATTATAGATTTTTCGCTTGGTAGAGCCTCGTTGTAGGAATTGTGCTGCATCCACTTGTTGACATTCTGTTCTCCACTGGTATATTTACTCGCTATTGTATGTTTTGCTTACGCTCAGTGCCTTATATTTTTAAGATAAGAAAATGAACTGCTATAATTCGACGAACGACATTAGTACAAGAAACTTCATAGAAGTCACATGAGCTGGAGGTTTTATGGAAGCTGTATAAATTTATGCTAATAGGAAGGAAGCTAACGACATGACATTCCAACACTAGGTTTAGACCATTGACAGTTATTACACTGCATTCTTCGTGAGCAATTGAAATAGCAAGTGACACTTGACACAAGAAATACTTCACATGTTTGCTTCTGTTTTGCCATGATTTCTGAAGTGGTGTACACACTGTGAAATATTACGATTTATTCGTTCAAAGTCTTATGTAATCATTCATACTCCGTACTCGTACTTACTTACTGAAAGCTATTCAAACTAAAGGCTGTTAAAGGTCATGTATGCATTTCTTTTATTTAATGATGGCCAAGGTAACCAAAATGTATTTTATAATTCATAATGAGTAGAAGATTTGGGTCAGATGGATTACACAGAGGTTGTGTGTCGACATTGTGTCTTCGGATTGCATGGGATGATGAATTGAGGTTTGCACTAGGATTTTATCTGTACTTGTTCGAGGAGACTGACTAGAGGAAAGAGTTGTTATGGAAGTGAAGTGATATTGGCGATAAGGTTTATGTGTGTGGGCGTATTGAAGAGGTATTATTGAGGTATTGAGATTGTGTGAAGTTGATGATTATTGGAGTTTTGGTGGACAAGAGGTAAGGTAAATGATATTGATGATAAGGTTTATATGTATCGACGTAAGAGGTATTATTGAAGTATTAAATTTATGTCATGCTGATGATTATTGGAGTTTTGGTGGATAAGAGGTAAAGTAAGTGAGGAGCATATTTGGAACAAGGAGGATGAAGATGGCAGACTAGAACACTCAAGTAGAAGGAAGATTGTCTACACACACACTTTGTTACATCAATGAGCAGTATATACTTTTTTTTTTTTTTTTTTTTTTTTTTTTGGAGAAATGAAGTAATTGCATATCTTGGCACACTGGCAGTTGTTCAGCAACCGTACATTTTGATTTGGCTTGGCAAACATTGGTCTTGACATGATGACTATTACGTTGACTAATTATTATTGACTGTTATACACTGTTGCCACTACTACTTGATACACATGTTGAACATCAAATTTTGACAGAATTACATTTACACAGTTAACACTATTCAATTACACAGTAGTACTTAATGTGGATGAAAGATGAGTGAGTGTGTTTGGTTTGTTTTCCTTTCCTAATCCCAAATAATTGGTACCGACCTATCTCCTAAATATTATTTTACTTGTTCTTTGTGGCTTGCACTGAGACCCATAAATATTATAGGTTTACTGATATTTGTGTATTTGTAATAGTTAATATGACAATTATCTGATATCATTTGTTTGTTTATTATAATTTGTATGTTTAGTGTAAGAGCATTAATAATAATTTTGTGAAGCAATTGTGTGTGCCTTCAAACTGTTGTTCGTGCTTGCACCTGTTCGACATTGCTGGGTGTCACTTAGAAATTTGTAATTTCTGCTGATGAACTCTGATGAACTGTCTCATTAGTGATAGTGAATATTATGGACTGTTACCTGCACTTGTTCAAAATGATGGGTGCCACTTGGAAATGTTTAATTTCTGCTGATAAACTCTGATGAACTGTCTGATTAGTGATAGTGAATATTATGGACTGTTACCTGCACTTGTTCAAAATGATGGGTGCCACTTGGAAATGTTTACTTTCTGCTGATAAACTCTGATGAACTGTCTGATTAGTGATAGTGAATATTATGGACTGTTACCTGCACTTGTTCAACGTGATGGGTGCCACTTGGAAATGTTTAATTTCTGCTGATAAACTCCGATGAACTGTCTGATTAGTGATAGTGAATATTATGGACTGTTACCTGCACCTGCTCAACATTGCTGGGTGCCACTGTTGGAACTGCTCAACCAGTGATGAGATGTCACTTGTTGCTGTCTGCACCTGTCAACATTACTGGGTGTCACTGTTGGAACTGCTTCTACTGAAATAATGTCACTTGTTGCTGTCTGCACCCGTTCAACATTGCTGGGTGCCACTGATGGAACTGCTTCTACTGACATAATGTCACTTGTTGGTGTCTGCACCTGTTCAACATTGCTGGGTGCCACTGATAGAACTGCTTCTACTGAAATGATGTTACTTGTTGCTGTCTGCACCTGATCAACATTGCTGGGTGCCACTGTTGGAACTGCTTCTATTGAAATGATGTCACTTGTTGGTATCTGCACCTGCTCAACATTGCTGGGTGCCACTGTCGGAATTGCTTCTACTGAAATAATGTCACTTGTTGGTGTCTGCACCTGCTCAACATTGCTGGGTGCCACTGATGGTACTGCTTCTACTGACATAATGTCACTTGTTGGTGTCTGCACCTGTTCAACATTGTTGGGTGCTACTGTTGGAGCTGTTTAAATACTGCTGATGAAATGTTATGAGACTGCTATTTGCAGCTGTTGACCATTGCTGGGTGCTACTGTTGGAACTGTCAACTACTCTGAGGAGTGCTACTTGTTTATTGAACTATTGACAAGAGTTTATGTGAATATTTCCATAAACTGATTTTTTATATATTTACTGTTTATGAAATGTTATGAGACTCTTACCTGCACATATTCGTCATTGCTGACGCTATTGATTGAATTGTTTAACCACATGATACTTGTTGTTGTTGTTGTTGTGGTCTTCAGTCCTGAGACTGGTTTGATGCAGCTCTCCATGCTACTCTATCCTCTGCAAGCTTCTTCATCTCCCAGTACTTACTGCAACCTACATCCTTCTGAATCTGCTTAGTGTATTCATCTCTTGGTCTCCCTCTACGATTTTTACCATCCACGCTGCCCTCCAATGCTAAATTTGTGATTCCTTGATGCCTCAAAACATGTCCTACCAACCGATCCCTTCTTCTAGTCAAGTTGTGCCACAAACTTCTCTTCTCCCCAATCCTATTCAATACCTCCTCATTAGTTACATGATCTACCCACCATATATTCAGCATTCTTCTGTAGCACCACATTTCGAAAGCTTCTATTCTCTTCTTGTCCAAACTATTTATCGTCCATGTTTCACTTCCATACATGGCTACACTCCATACAAATACTTTCAGAAACGACTTCCTGACACTTACATCTATACTCGATGTTAACAAATTTCTCTTCTTCAGAAACGATTTCCTTGCCATTGCCAGTCTACATTTTATATCCTCTCTACTTCGACCATCATCAGTTATTTTACTCCCTAAATAGCAAAACTCCTTTACTACTTTGTCTCATTTCCTAATCTAATTCCCTCAGCATCACCCGATTTAATTTGACTACATTCCATTATCCTCGTTTTGCTTTTGTTGATGTTCATCTTATATCCTCCTTTCAGGACACTGTCCATTCCGTTCAACACCTCTTCCAAGTCCTTTGCTGTCTCTGACAGAATTACAATGTCATCGGCGAACCTCAAAGTTTTTATTTCTTCTCCATGAATTTTAATACCTACTCCGAATTTTTCTTTTGTTTCCTTTACTGCTTGCTCAATATAGAGATTGAATGACATCGGGGAGAGGCTACAACCCTGTCTCACTCCTTTCCCAACCACTGCTTCCCTTTCATGCCCCTCGACTCTTATAACTGCCATCTGGTTTCTGTACAAATTGTAAATAGCATTTCGCTCCCTGTATTTTACCCCTGCCACCTTCAGAATTTGAAAGAGAGTATTCCAGTTAACATTGTCAAAAGCTTTCTCTAAGTCTACAAATGCTAGAAACGTAGGTTTGCCTTTTCTTAATCTTTCTTCTAAGATAAGTCGTAAGGTTAGTATTGCGACATGAGTTCCAACATTTCTACGGAATCCAAACTGATCTTCCCCGAGGTCCGCTTCTACCAGTTTTTCCATTCGTCTGTAAAGAATTCGTGTTAGTATTTTGCAGCTGTGACTTATTAAACTGATAGTTCGGTAATTTTCACATCTGTCAACACCTGCTTTCTTTGGGATTGGAATTATTATATTCTTCTTGAAGTCTGAGGGCAATTCGCCTGTCTCATATATCTTGCTCTCCAGATGGTAGAGTTTTGTCATGACTGGCTCTCCCAAGGCCATCAGTAGTTCTAATGGAATGTTGTCTACTCCCGGGGCCTTGTTTCGACTCAGGTCTTTCAGCGCTCTGTCAAACTCTTCACGCAGTATCTTATCTCCCATTTCGTCTTCATCTACATCCTCTTCCATTTCCATAATATTGTCCTCAAGTAAATTGCCCTTGTATAAACCCTCTATATACTCCTTCCACCTTTCTGCCTTCCCTTCTTTGCTTAGAACTGGGTTGCCGTCTGAGCTCTTGATATTCATACAAGTGGTTCTCTTATCTCCAAAGGTCTCTTTAATTTTCATGTAGGCAGTATCTATCTTACCCTTAGTGAGATAGGCCTCTACATCCTTACATTTGTCCTCTAGCCATCCCTGCTTAGCCATTTTGCACTTCCTGTCGATCTCATTTTTGAGACGTTTGTATTCCTTTTTGCCTACTTCATTTACTGCATTTTTATATTTTCTCCTTTCATCAATTAAATTCAATATATCTTCTGTTACCCAAGGATTTCTGCTAGCCCTCGTCTTTTTACCTACTTGATCCTCTGCTGCCTTCACTACTTCATCCCTCAGAGCTACCCATTCGTCTTCTACTGTATTTTTTTCCCCCATTCCTGTCAATTGTTCCCTTATGCTCCCCTGAAGCTCTATACAACCTCTGGTTCTTTCAGTTTATCCAGGTCCCATCTCCTTAAATTCCCACCTTTTTGCAGTTTCTTCAGTTTCAATCTGCAGTTCATAACCAATAGATTGTGGTCAGAATCCACATCTGCCCCTGGAAATGTCTTACAATTTAAAACCTGGTTCCTAAATCTCTGTCTTACCACTATATAATCTATCTGATACCTTTTAGTATCTCCAGGGTTCTTCCATGTATAAAACCTTCTTTCATGATTCTTAAACCAAGTCTTAGTTATGATTATGTTGTGCTCTGTGCAAAATTCTACAAGGCGGCTTCCTCTTTCATTTCTGTCCCCCAACCCATATTCACCTACTATGTTTCCTTCTCTCCCTTTTCCTTCACTCGAATTCCAGTCACCCATGACTATTAAATTTTCGTCTCCCTTCACAATCTGAATAATTTCTTTTATTTCATCATACATTTCTTCAATTTCTTCGTCATCTGCAGAGCCAGTTGGCATATAAACTTGTACCACTGTAGTAGGTGTGGGCTTCGTATCTATCTTGGCCACAATAATGCGTTCACTATGCTGTTTTCAGTAGCTTACCCGCATTCCTATTTTCCTATTCATTATTAAACCTACTCCTGCATTACCCCTATTTGATTTTGTCTTTATAACCCTGTAGTCACCTGACCAGAAGTCTTGTTCCTCCTGCCACCGAACTTCACTAATTCCCACTATATCTAACTTTAACCTATCCATTTCCCTTTTTAAATTTTCTAACCTACCTGCCCGATTAAGGGATCTGACATTCCACGCTCCGATCCGTATAACACCAGTTTTCTTTCTCCTGATAACGACGTCCTCCTAAGTAGTCCCCGCCCGGAGATCCGAATGGGGGACTATTTTACCTCCGGAATATTTTACCCAAGAGGACGCCATCATCATTTAATCATACAGTAAAGCTGCATGTCCTCGGGAAAAAATACGGCTGTAGTTTCCCCTTGCTTTCAGCCGTTCGCAGTACCAACACAGCAAGGCTGTTTTGGTTAATGTTGCAAGGCCAGATCAGTCAATCATCCAGACTGTTGCCCCTGCAACTACTGAAAAGGCTGCTGCCCCTCTTCAGGAACCACATGTTTGTCTGGCCTCTCAACAGATACCCCTCCGTTGTGGTTGCACCTACGGTACGGCCATCTGTATCGCTGAGGCACGCAAGCCTCCCCACCAACGGCAAGGTCCATGGTTCATGGGGGGACATGATACTTGTGTAAACTATTATGTAAAATCACAAGTATGCAAGCATTTGTATTCCTTACTGTATTTTATATATTAGGTTATTGAAGGATCAGTGTAAAGCCAAAATTTACTTAGTTATGTGATATTTACTTATTAATATTATCTTTTATTTTTGTCTGTATTTTTTTTGACGAATTTGGTGGTATTTTCACCACCCATGCTGGCAAAAATACCATCAAATTCTAGCCCGTGGTGGAGGGGCATATGAAAGGTGGCTACACTGAGTCACAGCGCCAGAGATTGCGCCAAAGGGTTTTATTCCGCCGCCTCCACTGGCAGTGCTTGTTCAGAAGTTGTGGTGGTTAGTGCTTTGCTGAGAGGATGTTGATAGCTGTATTATTTGAGGCCATGTCATGTACAGTTGTTTTGATGGGCTAGACAGCAGATGTTGTTCGAATGGAGATGTTGTAATGATTAGAGTGTATTTTTAGTCAATATTTATGAAGGTAAAAAACATTTTTTTTATTTTTTTTAAATTTCCTGACTAACAATGCCTCTTGGTCACAGGTTCAGTCAACAAAGCATCTGGCTTGTGTTCATGTATTAGACTGTAATTCGGATTTCTATGTGCAATTATAGTATTTCAGTTTTATTTAATTAATTCAGTGTAAATGGTATTTAAAATATCTTGTCTTATTGAGGAAGAACCGTGCTAGATGTGTACGTTGAATCACACTTCCACACACAGAACAGTTACACTTGTGCTTTGTTGTTCTGTAGTTTTTGTTTCGTAGCTTTTATAGTTGCTGGGGACTTAATTAATTAATTGTGTTAATGCAAATTTCCTTCCATTCTTTGTTGTTATTCTATGCAGTCAGATTGCGGAGTAATACTAGTCAGGGCCAACCGGTTACGAGACTGCGTAGCCGGACAGACAGTGACTAAAATTAAAATTATTTGCATTCTATTTAATTTAGCCCCCCTGCAACATGGGACAGGGCATGATGTTGTGATGAGCACATAGGCAGAGACATAAGACTGTTTGGGCTTTTGTTAACAATGAGGTAGTACTTTTGATGAAAAACTTACTCCATTCTTTTAAATATTTCATTTCTGGAGTGGTATTTTATTGAACTTTAAGTATTTTTTATGTCATGTATTCTTTCACTAAATTCCTGATTTTCATGCTAGTCTATAGTACTCAGAAGAAACTAGAGCAGTAGTATTCCATATGTTGATAATTAGGTACTTTGTAGAGAGTTGTTAGAGATTTGGTGAATGATTTTCCATTTTTTTGCTGCATTTGGATACCGAGATTACTGCTGAAAGTTGAAACAACAGAAGCAAAATTCGAATTCATGACAAGTAATCTTAAAATCATTGTTGCCAGATCATCGTTTAACAAAGCAAAACCTGTTTCATAATTCAGGAGAAGGTGACAACTTTGAATTTATAGTACAATGAAGTGAAAAGAAAATATAGAGGACTATAATCAGCTTCCATTTAGTCAGATATGAACAACTTACAAGTTTCCATTTTACCATGTGCAAGGATGCTGCCCCATTCCTAATCGTAGAGTAATCGTGGGCAAACGATGCCGAAAATAACCTACCACTTCTCTCCAAAAGAACTGACTTTCTCCACACCAGAACTCACAGCGAAAAAAACACTGAAATGAATACTGAATCAGAGCAGAAAAGAATGGCGACCAGCCTCGTAGCTTGTAAGCCGCAAAAGTATCCTATTGGTTGAAAAACAAACTGTCTCCAAAAGATATGAAACTGCTACAGCGAAAATGCAAAGAGGTTGTTCACAGTGTATGTATCGCTGATGATGGTGGATATATGTGAAGTTGGCGAAGATAGGTCTTGGAGTATATTAAAAGCAAAATTCAGTGGGAAGAAATGAATGTGCCATATCAACAGGGAATTTTCAAGAGGAAACGTACCTTTGAAGAAAATAGACACAACTGTATGAATATCAGTAGCTCATTAATATCCCCTTATTAATCAAAGAGGAAAAAGCTGGAAGGTGGAAGGAGAACGTAGAAGGCCTATACAAGAGACGCAAACTGGAAAACAGTATTATAGAAAGGGAATAGGAAGTAGATGAAGATGAGATATGACACATGAGAAGAATTTGACAGAGCACTGAAAGACCTGGATACACGGCACCTGGAGTAGACGACGTGCCCTCAGCATTATTGGGAACTGGGAACTTGTGCGCAGACTCGTGTGTGTGTGTGTGTGTGTGTGTGTGTGTTTGTGTGTATTTTGTGGTGTAACTTATCACTTTCGTAAAACAGAGTTTACGCAACATCTACCTGGTCGATGAAGGATGATTATTGATTAATTACTTTACATCCATAAACTGCTGGGATGTTTATTATGATTAGTGCATATACTCTAGTGCCGATGGACACTGTGCCTCTTCAAAATGGAGCGGTGGTGACAGTTTTTACTACGTATTGCAGCAGCTGCTGGCGGAGCAGTTTCTCTATGCGATCACGTCCTGGTTCAGAGAACCGAAGCACACCATGGAACAGCGCCTCCAATGAGAATAAGAGTGACGTTCCGGTAGAAAAGAAGTTTGGTTCTATCTGTCAGATCGAAACTGTCACATATTAATGTTAAACAGAGCACATGTAACATCACATTATGAAGTGTTATCTCACTGTATTAATTAGTAGGAAGTTAGAAAGAGATAATAGTTCTGAGAGTTACAAATGGCTCTGAGCACTTTGGGACTTAACTTCTGAGGTCATTAGTCCCCTAGAACTTAGAACTAGTTAAACCTAACTAACCTAAGGCCATCACAAACATCCATGCCCGAGGCAGGATTCGAACCTGCGACCGTAGCGGTCTTGCGGTTCCAAACTGCAGCGCCTTTAACCGCACGGCCACTTCGGCCGGCTCTGAGAGTTACAGCCCAGGTATAATTGTAATGGAGAAGACATCCTTGATAAGAAGAACCACACAATTATCTGAACATTAAGTCAAGAAGCAGCAGTTCAGAATTAAAAAGTAATGTCTATGGATATGTAAACGTTAGGCTACTTATAATAATGGAAGCAAAAATATCGTATCACAAACAGAAAGAAATCAAACTAATGAAACGAATCCGGAGTCGATTGGGGAACTGTTAGAAAAATCAGTTAATCTATTCATCAAAAAGCAGAAAATTCATAGGAACAATTAAATCGATTAAGAAACAAATCACTGCGAAGAGTGGCAATAGCTTCAAACATAAACCTGTGGTGTTCAAGGATAAAGAGCAATAACGTCATAATTATTTTATACCTTTTTGCATTATGTGAGTAAAACCAGAGCTCAGGTTCCATACACACTTCTAGTTCCACCTTACATAAGTTTAGAGGCACACTTGCTAGCTTGTGTCTATTCCCATGTGTTGGATAGTTATTGCGTATCACTGTTTAGTGTATATGTCCTAGCACTATACACTGACGGAAGTGGCTGGCTCAAATGGCTCTGAGCACTATGCGACTTAACTTCTGGGTCATCAGTCGCCTATAACTTAGAACTAATTAAACCTAACTAAACTAAGGACATCACACACACCCATACTCGAGGCAGGATTCGAACCTGCGACCGTAGCGGCCGCTCGGTTCCAGACTGTAGCGCCTAGAACCGCACGGCGACTACGGCCAGAGAAAATCCCTGACCCCGCCGGGAATCGAACCCGGGAACCCGGGCGTGGGAAGCGAGAACGCTACCGCACGACCACGAGCTGCGGGCTGACGGAAGTGAATAGCTACACCAAGAAGGAGTTGTGCAACATCAGTGAAAGTTGGTAGGCGTGTTTCTACATTGGAAAGATGATGTCTATTCAAATTTCGCGCCAGTCGCATAGGAGTGGTTCTAGTAGCGCCACTATGAGGATGTGAAACAGGTTTTCTTTTACACTACTGGCTATTAAAATTGCTACGCCAGAACAGACATGTGATTACATTTTCACGCAATTTGGGTGCATAGATACTGAGAAATCAGTGCCCAGAACAACCACCTCTGGCCGTAATAACGGCCTTAAAACGCCTGGGAATTGAGTCAAACAGCGCTTGGATGGCGTGTACAGGTACAGCTGACCATGTAGCTTCAACACGATACCACAGTTCATCAAGAGTAGTGACTGGCGTATTGTGACGAGCCAGTTGCTCTGCCACCATTGACCAGACGTTTTGAATTGGTGAGAGATCTGGAGAATGTGCTGGCGAGGGCAGCAGTCGAACATTTTCTGTATCCAGAAAGGCCGGTACACGACCTGCAACATGCAGTCGTGCATTATCCTGCTGAAATGCAGGGTTTCGCAAGGATCGAAAGAAGGGTAGGGCCACGGGTCGTAACACATCTGAAATGTAACGTCCACTGTTCAAAGCGTCGTCAATGCGAACAAGAGGTGACCGAGACGTGTAACCAATGGGGCACCCCATACCATCACGCCGGGTGATACGCCATAATGGCGATGACGAATACACGGTTCCAATGTGCGTTCACCGCGATGTCGCCAAATACGGATGTAACTATCATGATGCTGTAAACAGAACCTGGATTCACCCGAAAATGACGTTTTGCCATTCGTGCACCCAGGTTCGTCGTTGAGTACACCATCGCGGGCGCTCCTGTCTGCAGCGTCAAGGTTAACCGCAGCCGTGGTCTGCGAGCTGATAGTCCATGCTGCTGCAAACGTCGTCGAACTATTCGTGCAGATGGTTGTTGTTTTGCAAACGTCCACATCTGTTGACTCAGGGATCGAGACGTGGCTGCACGATCCGTTACAGCCATGCGGATAAGATGCCTGTCATCTCGACTGCTAGTGATACGAGGCCGTTGGGATCTAGCACGGCGTTCCGTATTACCCTCCTGAACCCACCGATTCCATATTCTGCTAATAGTTATTGAATCTCGACCAACGCGAGCAGCAATGTCGCGATGCGATAAACCGCGATCGCGGTAGGCTGCAATCCGACCTTTATCATAGTCGGAAACGTGAAGGTACGCATTTCTCCTCCTTACACTAGTCATCACAACAACGTTTCACCAGGCAACGCCGGTCAACTGCTGTTCGTGTATGAGAAATCGGTTGGAAACTTTCCTCATGTCAGCACGTTTTAGGCGTCGCCACCGGCGCCAACCTTGTTTGAATGCTCTGTAAGGCTAATCATTTGCATATCACAGCATATTCTTCCTGTCGGTTAAATTTCGCGTCTGTAGCACGTCATCTTCGTGGTGTAGCAATTTTAATGGCCAATAGTGTAATATACGCTGTAACGGTTATAAGCTTTACCTACATTTGAGATTGGTCGGGGTGAGTTGATATTAGCCAAGAATGCCTTTAACGCGACAAAGATTCCGTTATCAATACCACAATGAGTTAAAACGAGGTCGTATAATAGGGCTACGAGAAGCTGGACGTTCCATCTGTGATAATGCAGGAAGACTTGACTGGAATGTAACCAGTGTACGTGACTGCTGGCATAGGTGGACATGAGAATGTACGGTCACAAGAAAACCGGGCTCTGTACCGCCACATGGCGCAAACAAGAGGAAACGCCATCGTGTTCGGCGTACGGCTCTGGCGCATCTTACTGCAACTCAGCAGCAATTTGAGCAGCAGTTGACATCGCAATGACACAATGGACTGTTAAAAACGGTTTTCCTGCAAGGACAGCACCGAGCTAGGGGCTGCTTTCCAGCAGGATAACTCTCGCCTCATACCGTTCTTGTAATCCAGCATGCTCTACCGATTGTCGACATGTTGCCTTGGCCTGCTTGATCACCTGAATTGTCTTCTGTCGAGTACGTATCTGACATTATCGGACAACAATTCCAATGTTATCCACAACCAGAATTAACCGTCTCTGCACTGACCGACCAAGTGCAACAGGTATGGGACTCCACCCCATAGTACCTGTACAACGCAATGCATGCACGTTTGCATGCATGCAGTCAACATTCTGGTTATTAACGTACCAGCATTTCACATTTGCAGTTGCTTATCTCGCGCTTCAACTTGCGAAGTTAATCACTTAAATACGAGGTGTGATTGGAAGGTTTTAAGAATGGCTCCGCTACTGCTTACTGGTTTGGTGGGCAGGTACACGGAGGGTAGGGAGTGAGTCATTGCTTTGTCCTTGAACGTCTTCTGACAGGAAACTGTGATTCCTTTATTCAGTTCGTTGTGGCAGCTGGCTGAGTGCGGGTCTGTTAGGGCTTGTTGCTGGATTCTGCCTGCGAGACAATGGACGTAAAAAGGGAGCAACGAGTTTGTGTGAAATTTTGTTTTAAAACCGGGAAATCAGCTTCTGAGACTTACAGACTATTAAAAACAGCTTTTGGAGATAATTGTATGATCCATTCAAATGTTTTTGTCTGATTCAACAGATTTAAAAATGGCCGCGAATCATTTGAAGATGAACCACGGACAGGCCGTCCTTCCATCTCAAAAACGAATGAAAATGTTGTGAAAGTTCACGACTTAGTGCGTTCTGATCGTAGAACAGAACATTAGGAAGATAGCTGATGAACTTAATTTAAGTACATATGCAGTTCAGTCGATTTTAACTGAAGATCTGAACATGCATTGAGTGTCTGCAAAATTAAAAAAAGAAAAGGTTCAAATGGCTCTGAGCACTAGGGGACTTAACATCTGAGGTCATCAGTGCCCTAGAACTTAGAACTACTTAAACCTAACTAACCTAAGGACATCACACAATCCCATGTCCGAGGAAGGATTCGAGCCTGCGACCGTAGCGGTCGCGAGGTTCCAGACTGAAGCGCCTAGAACCGCTCGGCCACACTGGCTGGCTCTGCAAAATCCATTCCAAAAGTGTTGTCAAGTGACCAGAGACAATACCGACTTGAAGTGTGCCAAGAACTGATTAATCGAAGTAAAAATGACCCAGATTTGTTAAATAGGGTAATTACAGGTGACGAATCGTGGGTATATGGATATGATCCAGAAACCAAAGTGCAGTCTTCGCAGTGGAAGACTCCAGGTTCACCACGACCTGGAGGACAGACAATTAATCAGGAATATTACAAATGTGTCCTTGAGCGTTTTCGCGAAAAGGTGTGGAAGACAGGAGTTGGGTGCTCCACCATGACAATGGTCCGGCTCATCATGCCTTCCCCACCATTTGACTTCAAAATTCCTCTGCCATATTCCCCTGTATTGGCCCCTGCGGACTTCTACCTGTTTCCTAAAGTGAAATTTTCACTGAAAGGGATGCGATTAGACTCGATTGAAGACATCCAGGCAAATACGGAGAGAGTCCTTAACACACTTCAGGAAAAACATATCCAGTTATGTTTCAAAACGTGGAAACCGTTGGTGTGTTCAGTCAGAAGGGAACTGTTTTGAAGGAGATGCATCACAGTAGCATGTAAGCACCACCATTGTACAATTACAAGCCCATTCATAAAACTTTCCAATCACACCTCGTTTTATACACTAAACAAACATATTCCCGAAATTTCATTGCATTAATTATTTTTTGATGTATGTATTACCTGTCAGGACAATATGCTATAGAAAAAATTGCAGCTGATATAAAAGTAAACTAAGTTAAAACAAAGGCTAAAATATTAATTGAAAAGAAATTAATAGAAACTAGATAAAATTTAGAATAAAAATTACATTAGTGGACCAATACCCTCTAAATTCCAGGTAAGGAAGGGGGGAGGACGATATACACTCCTGGAAATTGAAATAAGAACACCGTGAATTCATTGTCCCAAGAAGGGGAAACTTTACTGACACATTCCTGGGGTCAGATACATCACATGATCACACTGACAGAACCACAGGCACATAGACACAGGCAACAGAGCATGCACAATGTCGGCACTAGTACAGTGTATATCCACCTTTCGCAGCAATGCAGGCTGCTATTCTCCCATGGAGACGATCGTAGAGATGCTGGATGTTGTCCTGTGGAACGGCTTGCCATGCCATTTCCACCTGGCGCCTCAGTTGGACCAGCGTTCGTGCTGGACGTGCAGACCGCGTGAGACGACGCTTCATCCAGTCCCAAACATGCTCAATGGGGGACAGATCCGGAGATCTTGCTGGTCAGGGTAGTTGACTTACACCTTCTAGAGCACGTTGGGTGGCACGGGATACATGCGGACGTGCATTGTCCTGTTGGAACAGCAAGTTCCCTTGCCGGTCTAGGAATGGTAGAACGATGGGTTCGATGACGGTTTGGATGTACCGTGCACTATTCAGTGTCCCTTCGACGATCACCAGTGGTGTACGGCCAGTGTAGGAGATCGCTCCCCACACCATGATACCGGGTGTTGGCCCTGTGTGCCTCGGTCGTATGCAGTCCTGATTGTGGCGCTCACCTGCACGGCGCCAAACACGCATACGACCATCATTGGCACCAAGGCAGAAGCGACTCTCATCGCTGAAGACGACACGTCTCCATTCGTCCCTCCATTCACGCCAGTCGCGACACCACTGGAGGCGGGCTGCACGATGTTGGGGCGTGAGCGGAAGACGGCCTAACGGTGTGCGGGACCGTAGCCCAGCTTCATGGAGACGGTTGCGAATGGTCCTCGCCGATACCCCAGGAGCAACAGTGTCCCTAATTTGCTGGGAAGTGGCGGTGCGGTCCCCTACGGCACTGCGTAGGATCCTACGGTCTTGGCGTGCACCCGTGCGTCGCTGCGGTCCGGTCCCAGGTCGACGGGCACGTGCACCTTCCGCCGACCACTGGCGACAACATCGATGTACTGTGGAGACCTCACGCCCCACGTGTTGAGCAATTCGGCGGTACGTCCACCCGGCCTCCCGCATGCCCACTATACGCCCTCGCTCAAAGTCCGTCAACTGCACATACGGTTCACGTCCACGCTGTCGCGGCATGCTACCAGTGTTAAAGACTGCGATGGAGCTCCGTATGCCACGGCAAACTGGCTGACACTGACGGCGGCGGTGCACAAATGCTGCGCAGCTAGCGCCATTCGACGGCCAACACCGCGGTTCCTGGTGTGTCCGCTGTGCCGTGCGTGTGATCATTGCTTGTACAGCCCTCTCGCAGTGTCCGGAGCAAGTATGGTGGCTCTGACACACCGGTGTCAATGTGTTCTTTTTTCCATTTCCAGGAGTGTAGAACAAGTCATCGTCTTTCAAGGCTTCAAGTCTTTCGGTGGCATCGGAGGATGCCACCACCATACCTCTATTCTACCTTCAACTGACATTCGTTCGGTATAAATATTTGTAAGGTTACTGCCTGATGCATATTGTACTTCATGAATGTGATGCGAGCACTGTATAAGCGTCTTACACGTCGCAAGTTAGGCACTCAGTAGGTGCTCCAGACTGGTACACTATTTTGTGAATATGGTCATCGCACTTATATCGTCGCTGATGCCATTCCTTTGGCTTTAGGATCGACACCGTAGCATCGCTTTAATCCAACGTCACTGGGTGGACGGCGGGGGTGTCAAGCGTTATGTAAGCTGTCTCTTAGTAGACCTGTTACACATTATAAGTGTTATGCCAATGAATCGCAGTCCTAGGTTGGCTCTACCCACAACAATATCTATGTGATCGTTCCAATTTAAGGTATTTGTAATCCCTAAAGATTTAGTTGAATTTACCGCCTTCCGATTTTTATGACTTATCGCGTAATCGAAATTGATACAGAAAGCCACAGTACCCAGTATCAAAACAGATTTATCTGGTCCTGATGATGGGTCAAAGCCTTGCCTCTGGTACTCTGGTAATTATTTCCCGTTCAAAGCGCCTCAGATGCTAGACTACCAGTGACACAATCCACAGCGTTAGATTGCGTGACCTGTTTCCTTCTGCGTGAATGTTGTTTAGCTTACAGCGAAACGCGAGGCGTGTTTCGCTCTTGACCTAGAATTCCAGAGACAGCTTGCGATTGTCAGCGGCACATTTTCATTGCGCACCGGCGGTACCTTGATTCCTCCACCCAATGACGACCGTGTCTGTGTGGCACAGTTCACTAGGATTAATGAGCACTACGAGACAAGCTGACGTCACCAATCGCATTTTAGCAGTTGCTGCTGGTATAACAAACGCAATTTTATCCTCAAATGAGTCGTCTCTGAATACTTTAATGGGTAAGAGAAACACATGTGATAGAACTTCGAGTTAAAGGTTGGAAAATAACTGACAAGCAAACTCTGAATAGCAGCATATCTGTAACAGTAGTGTATGGCTGTGTGCAAATGAGACCACAGGTCTCTAATGAATGTCAGGAAACGTAAATGATAAATTATTCATGCCTTCAAAAGAGGCGATTCATATTCTGAGAGAGCACAGACATAATCATGCGACCATGATTAAAAACATGTTCCTAGTACAGTTTCTGAGCGAATATCTGCCCTTAGTCCAACATGCGGTTATCTTTGCACAATAACACCGAATTGCTTATGGCAGTTTAAGTTCTAAAGGTTTAAAAACCAAATTTTCGTGGAGATCAGGACACAGAAGCACATGCTTCCGAGTTAATAATAAAATTTACAGCTTTAAATTCGTATAGGTGCCTACTAGGAGACATGGAGATGTTTGGTAGGCAACACGGTTCTTTGCTATGCTACCTAACGGACTATAAACGAAAGCATCTGGTGCTCTCTGATTAATTCAATATAGATTTTCTTAGACAGTAATTATCTATAAACCTTATTTTGATCATACGATTTTATTCCAGTAATTATTCTTCAAGCTTGTCTAGATGAACGTAGTAGAGCCCCACTGGATATTCTCTTCGTAATTGAAGATCAAAAGCAAGCAAATGTACGTGTTCTCTGTAGATAATAGACGTCAAAATTATGATGGACAGCTGATTAGGATAAAATAAACAACCTGTTCTTATCGGGTAACGTAACATCACTATGGCATGCAGCTAGGATTATTAATGCCTCAGAGACAAAATATGTTAAAAATAATTTGCAAACGCGGTCTGGGATGAAGCTCCCAGAGATTAAAATACTAATAACAATCTATTCTGTAAGTTTTCATGATAATCTCAAAATACATAAGCAGGAAATTATTATAAATAACATAAAAAATACATATAAAAACCTTGGATCGCTAGTGAGATGAAGTATCTTGTAAATAGAAACAAGGACAGTTACACATTATCAAGAACAAGTAAATATTGTGTTATATTTGCACATTACAAAAATTACTCAAACTTATTAACTAAAATCATTAAAAAATCTAGCAGCATGCCTATTAGATCTTAAATTAGTAATTCAAATAGTAGAGTGAAATGTACATATAGTATGCAGCAAAAAAAAAAGCAGAATTGTACGTATATCGTAGGACTAAGTAATACAGGTATATACCTGTTAATTTGAATGGAAAGTTCATGGATTATAGCCCACAGATCGTAGGTATATTTAATACTCACTGACGAAGGAGTTTGACAGGAAAATCAAGGCAGCATACTGATAAAGCCAATTCCATAAAATTTATTGATCTGGCATTATCACCCACTTCCCCATCCTAAGTTAAGGAAATAACGAATTCTCACAAAAATAATACACAATTTACAGTTCGTGTTACAGCCAGTAAAATATTAAAGACATGTCAGATAATAATGACAATTAGATCTGACTACGTAAAGTATCACAAAGTCAGGACAGTTGTCAAATTATTTATAAAGAAAGTGACAGAAGCAATATTGGTAATATTACTAAACCCTTATATGCCTCCTGAGCGTGTGTGGTGGTGCAAGTTCACCTGTATGCAATGTTTGCAGCTTTAACACAACACCACTCTAGAGTACGGCATATTGACACAGGACGAGTGATCATAATGTTCGTTGCATTGATAAGGAATATCAGGAGGAATTAACTCGTACCGATATAAAACGAGCGAAACAATGCTCGTTGCTTTTACAAAGTAATCCCTGCAACAACTAAATCGAATAGGTATAAGACGAGCGAATGCTGCATTCGTTTATTGGACAGTATAATAAGTAAATTATCCTTGTAGTGGGCCACATTCCATCAGAATTTCTAGAATAATTGGAGAAAGTGGCAACAAAACGACTATGCACGTTGGTGCGTAGAATGTATGAGTCTGGCGACATACCATCTGACTTTCGGAAAGCATCATCCACACACGAAGAAAGCAAGATCTGACAAGTACGAGGATTACCGCAAAGTCAGCTTAACAGCTTATGCATCCAAGTTGTTTACAAGAATAATATAGAGATGAATGGAAAACAAAATTGAGGATGCGCTAGATGACGATCAGATTGGCTTTAGGAAAGGTAAAGGCACGAGGGAGGCAATTCTGACGTTGCAGTTAATAATGGAAGCAAGATTAAAGAAAAATCAAGACACGTCTATAGGATTTGTCGACCTTGAAAAAGCGTTCGACAGTGGAAAATGGTGTAAAATGTTCGAAATTCTGGGAGAAGTAGAGGTAAGCTATAGGGAGAGACGGATCATATACCATATGTACAACAGCCAAGAGGGAATAATAACAGTAGACGATCAAGAATGAAGTGCTCGTATTAAACATGGTGTTAGACAGGGATGTAGCCTTTCGCCCCTACTGTTCAATCTGTACATACAGGAATCAATGATAGAAATAAAAGAGAGGTACAGGAGTGGAATTAAAATTCAAGGTGAAAGGATATCAGTGATACGATTCGCTGATGACATTGCTATCCTCAGTGAAAGTGTGGGAGAATTACACAATCTTCTGAACGGATTGAACAGTCTAGTGAGTACAGAGTATGGATTCAGAATAAATCGAAGAAAGACGAAGGTAATCAGAAGTAGTAGAAATGAGAGCAACGGGAAACCTAACATCAGGATTGATGGTCACGAAGTAGTTGATGTTAAGGAATTCTGGTACCTAGGCAGTAAAATAACCAATGCGGACGGAGCAAGGAGGACATTAAAAACAGACTAGCTACGGAAAAAAAGACATTCCTGGCCAAGAGAAGTCTACTAATATCAAACATCGGCCGTAATTTGAGGAAGAAACTTCTGAGAATGTACGACTGGATTACAGCATTGTATGGTAGTGAAACATGGACTGTGGGAAAACCGGAACAGAAGAGAATCGAAGAATTTGAGATGTGGTGCTGCAGATGAAGGTTGAAAAATTAGGTGGACTGATAAGGTAAGGAATGAGGAGGTCCTGCGCAGAATCGGGCAGGAAAGGAATATGTGGAAACGCTGATAAGGAGAAGGGACAGGATGATAGGACAAAAAAACAAAAAAACAAATGCGCAATATTAATACCGACACACCGACGTGAACCCATTGAAAATACAACCGTTATATTTTATAGGTTCGCATAGCCAGGACGAGCTGAAGGACCTTGAAATGTGAGTGAGGACTGAGATTAACAATACTTTATTAGCTGTAATGATAAGCATGAGTCACAATGAAATTAACAGAGAGATAATTTCTATTTACAATTGGATTCCTGTTCGATGCTAACCCTGTGCGACGTACCAAAAAAAGGAAGAAAATTGCTGTGCAAGACTGCAGGGAGCTAGCAAGTAAGATTTGCTTATCTCGGCAGCTTACGTAATCGAGGAACATATTACAACAAAAAACCATGAATGTTAGCTAAGCGAACAAAAAACGTTGCGCGGCAAAGTAAGCAAGTAATGCCATGCTGCGTAGAATATGGATTGCCTCTGCAATTGCGATACTTACATCCAGTTAAGCAGCTGGTGTACGACAACCAGGACCGAACAGCAGCCAGAAATAATGCCCCTCCACGGCTTAGCAGAGTGCCCAGAATACATGGATCTAAGCTCGTTGCTCTCCCAAACTCTACATGGAGGGGATGGTGTTGCGAATGTGACAGGGGAGAATTGTTGCTACTTCCATGAAAAAGCAGGGGAAAGTATACGTAACTTCCCTTCTTTTTCGTGTAAGATGCACTTTTTTAAACACGAAGTTGGCACTCAGCCAGAACAGTGTCTTCATGATTGATCAGCCTGATGTGCCAAGAACCCTTTCCTGAGCGCTACAATACTATTGGCTGAACCAAATTTAGTGAATGCAACTGATTCTCGCGCGCTAGTAAAATGGTGCCGTGGCTTTTCTGTCTTTTGAAGCCATGCACAAAAGAAGGAATGTAGCTCCCAGTAGCAACTTGTGACAATAGCATTACAACACTGATCTGTAGTAATTTCTGACATTTTTGGGTAGTTATTGTAGTGTTCTATCTTTATGATAGCAATGTGTTCAATAAACAAACTTTCTCTTTTGAGAGGCATTTTTTTGTGTGGCTCACACTTTGTAAGGAAACTATATTTTATAGAATTAATAGCATAGCTAACTAGAATCTAATACCTGAACAAAAAGAATGCCAGTAATTTCGTCATTATTCATCAGCTGTAGAAAAGATATACGCTTATTTCTAACTGGAGGAAAACCATTATTGAAATTCTGCAAGATGCAGTGTGAGGTGTACTACTGTTTCTCATAAATGTATATGACTTCCATTAAATACACATGAAGCAGAATTTGTTGTTTTTGCAGATAACAGAAGTATCATATTAATCCAATTAGACAGATATCAACAAAATAATCATTGGATAGTTTTCTACAACTGGTCTCTCTCGTAAGTTAACATAGGTAGCTTATCCAGATCAGCACATCACGTGTAGAACACTAATGATAAATATCAGATATGGACAAGAACTAGTAAGTAACGCCAACTCTTCAAAGCAGTTTAGATATACATGTTGAAAGAAAGAGAGAAAAATACGTTTCGAGTATCACAAACAACTCAGAAGAATCTTTGAGTAACAGAAAGAATACTTCAATTGATAGATGAAAGAAGGAAGTACAAAAATATTCAAGTAAAGTCAGGAATACAGAAACGTAAGTCACTTAGAAATGAAATAAATGGGAAGTGAAGAGTATCCAAGGCGAAATCGCTACAAGAAACGTGTGTGGGAATCGAAAAAGAAATAATTGTCGGACGGACTGATTTAGTATACAGAAAAGTCAAAAGCACTTTCTATGAAATAAAAAGAGGAGCGTTATTATTAAGAGTGCTGAGGGAATTTCCCTCTTAAACGCAGAGGAGATACCAGATATGTGGAAAGAATACATTGAAGGTCTCTATGAGGAGGAGGACTTGTATGATTTTCTCACGACCAGCTCAACACCTCAGCATCAAAGTTGTTAGTAAGAGTAATACACAGAAGAATGAATAATATGATTGAGGGTCTGCTAGACGGCGATCAGAATGGCTTTAGGAAAGGTTAAGGCCACAGAGAGACAATTCTGACGTTGCACTTGATAATGAAAGCAAGGCTGAAGAAAACTCAAAACACGCTCATAGGATTTGTGGACCCAGAAAAATAGTTCGAGAATGTAGAATTGTGTAAGTTGTTCGAAATTCTGATAAAATTAGAAGTAATCCATAGGGAAAGGCTGATAATAAAATCAAAGAGGGAACAGTAAGAATGGAGGAGCAAGAACAGAATTCTCGGATTGAAAAGGGATTGAGGTAGGGATGTGATCTTTCGGCCCTACTGTTCAATCTGTACTTCGAAGAAGAAAAGAAAGTGTCAAGAATGGGACTAAAATTCATAGTAAAAGAATATCAATGATAACATTCACTAATTACGTCGCTGCCCTCAGTGAAAGAGGAGAATTTCGGGAAGTGTTGAATGGAATGAACGGTCTAATAAGTACGAAATATGGACTCACAGTAAACTGAAGAAAGGTGAAAGCAATGAGGGGTAGCAGAAATGAGAACAGCGAGAAACATAACATCGAAATTGGTGACCATGAAGTAAACGAAGTTGAATTCCACTGTCTTGGAAGAAAATAACACATGACGTACGGAGTGAGGAGGACATAAAAAGCAAACTAGCACAGGCAAGGGGGGCATTCCTGCCCAAGAGGAGTCTACTAGTACAATATATTAGCCTTAATCAGAGGAAGAAGTTTCTGAGAATCAACGTTTGGGGCACAGCACTGTATGGTAGTGAAACATGGACAGTGGGAAAACCGGAACAGAAGAAAATCGAAGTGTTGGAGATGTGGTGCTATAGAAGGATGTTGAAAATTGTGTGAACTGATGTGGTATGAAGGAGAATCGCAAAGAAAGTAACATATTGAAAACACTGATAAGAAGAAGGCACAGGATGACAGAACAAATGTTTAGACATCGGGAATAACTTGTGTGGTACTGTAGGGAGGCATGGAAGGTATAAATTGTAGGGGAAGACAGAGATTGGAATACAGTCAACAAATATGAAACTTCCTGGCAGATTAAAACTGTGTGCCCGACCGAGACTCGAACTCGGGACCTTTGCCTTTCGCGGGCAAGTGCTCTACCAACTGAGCTACCGGAGCACGACTCACGCCCGGTACTCACAGCTTTACTTCTGCCAGTACCTCGTCTCCTACCTTCCAAACTTTACAGAAGCTCTCCTGCGAAACTTGCAGAACTAGCACTCCTGAAAGAAAGGATATTGCGGAGACATGGCTTAGCCACAGCCTGGGGGATGTGCTCAGTTGGTAGAGCACTTGCCCGCGAAAGGCAAAGGTCCCGAGTTCAGGTCTCGGTCGGGCACACAGTTTTAATCTGCCAGGAAGTTTCATATCGGCGTACACTCCGCTGCAGAGTGAAAATCTCATTCTGGAAACATTCCCCAGGCTGTGGCTAAGCCATGTCTCCGCAATATCCTCTCTTTCAGGAGTGCTAGTTCTGCAAGTTTCGCAGGAGAGCTTTTGTAAAGTTTGGAAGGTAGGAGACGAGGTACTGGCAGAAGTAAAGCTGTGAGTACCGCGCGTGAGTCGTGCTCCGGTAGCTCAGTTGGTAGAGCACTTGCCCGCGAAAGGCAAAGGTCCCGAGTTCGAGTCTCGGTCGGGCACACAGTTTTAATCTGCCAGGAAGTTTCATATCAGCGCACACTCTGCTGCGCAGTGAAAATCTCATTCCAGTCAGCAAATAATTGAGGATGTAAGGTGCAAGTGCTACTCTGAGATGAAGAAATGGTCTCAAGGGGGAGAATTCGTGGTGGGCAGCATAGCGAACTTATGTTAGCACATTTTGCACTTCATTTCATTAAAGTCTTGAAGAATAACACATTAATCGCTTTATATAACTAGCTCTGTTCATTTAATAATGTCAGATTGAATTATATTCTGAGGTAATTCACTTTTAGAAAAGAAAGCTTTGTTTCAAAGAAGTATTCCATAAGAAACATATATGATGCTCATTCAATATTATTTTGAAGTTAACTGTTTTAGATGTTAAGTATTTTAACTACAGTGCAACAATAAAGCTACAGTTTCCACAAGTTTTTGTAAACAAGGAAACAAATTATATCTTTAACTATAATACTAGAAGAAAAAGCGCCCCCTATTGCTTTTAATTAAAAAGTCATTAGCACAGAAAAGGACGAATAATGTTGCTACCAGCTTTTTTGATCGTTTAACGAATAATTTTAAACGATGAACAGATAGCAAAGTTAAATTTGAAAGCTCCTTAAGGGCGTCTCCTTCTTTCCTATGACACTTTTTTATTTATAAATTTTTGCATGAAAAGTGTTAAATAAATGTTATTAAACTAAATATTCTTTCCTGTTATGTGAACTAATCTGTAAGTGGTCATCATACAGTTGATTAAGTTTATAATCTATGCACTGATTCGTTCAAAATCATTACACCATACTGTGCAAGCGTTCCACATAATTACAGTATGGATCTTGAGGATTTCAATTCTAGCCTGCTCTACACTTGCAGGCCAGGCCTTGAAGAAGCTGTCATCCAAGGCCTTATTCACAGATAGAGCCGAAATTCGTGCGTTTCTTCTGTCTGTGATTTGTCTTGATGATATCTCTGTCATATGAAAACTTTTTACTCACTGTGGGATGCTTGGTCAAGAGAGAACGTGAAAACATGTGTTGTGTATAACGTGTGGCTATCGAAAGGAAGAAAATGTTTTCATAATAACACACTGTCAGAAATGAAAATTCCTAACAGCTTTTCATAATCATGCTATCGTTTGCCAGTCATTTAATTAAAAAAAATGTTACAGTTGTGCTATTTCACCCTGTTAAATAGGAACATCGGTAAACAAAGTACAAGAAACAAAAATAGATATTGGTAAAAAGTAAGAGGGAATAAAAATATTTAATAATGAAAAGTAAAACGTTTCCTTAACGACTTCAGATATTATGACTTCAACAGACACGCATGCCGGCCGGAGTGGCCGAGCGGTTGTAGGCGCTACAGTCTGGAACCTCCCGACCGCTATGGTCGCAGGTTCGAATCCTCTCTCGGGCATGGATGTGTGTGATGTCCTTAGGTTAGTTAGGTTTAAGTAGTTCTAAGTTCTTGGGGACTGCTGACCTCAGAAGTTAAGACCCATAGTGTTCAGAGCCATTTGAACCATCTGAATGACTTTAAAATGTTCTTGCAGCTATTTTCCTTCTTTTGGGTAGGCGATGTACCAGCATTCATTGTATTCAGCTATTAGTTGACTTTTACTTCTGTCCCTCTTTTTATTTCTGTCATGATTTTCGTTATCCTGTATGTGTCAAAGGTAGTGTTCAGTGCTCTAGACTACGCAACAGAATCAAAGGATCATGTATTCGAAACCATGTAATAGTCTCCCACTGCGACACAGAAATTTGAAATTTGGCTCGTAGGTGCCTAGAGTCTTCTTCGGTAAAGATGCAAAAGGGTGGCGTCCTGAGACGTCAACTTCGGGTTTGACGGCGCTTCAAACAACAAGGTGAGGACATACGCGAAAATAAGGTAACATCTCAGTTCATGGGTCTTGTGAGACGGGTTAATTTTATCAAAATTCTACCCAACACCACCCATATTTCACCTCTTCTTTTGACGCCTCTGCGATGATGGTCCGAACCGCTACGCCTAGCGTTGAAATCAACCAGTTCGCTTACGGGTGGCCGAGGAAAACATTTCGGACACACCGCCGCTCAGTTTCAACGCGGGAGGCCTCAGGGTGTGGTGTAAGGGGCGTCTGTAAAACCAACCCTTTCCCTGGACCTTTAATTCCCAGATATTTCGCGATCGAAGACGACACTTGATAGTGTGATGAGCGACAGGACGACGTTCTTGACAACATTGGACACTGATGACACATGTGGACGTTTCAACCCTTCTCTTTGGACTTCATAGGGCTGCATCTACATTGAATGTGATTGCACCCCTTTGGTGTACATCATACCGCGATTTTTGCTATCGTAAACAAAAATGGCTCTGAGCACTATGCGACTTAACTTCTGAGGTCATCAGTCACCTAGAACTTAGAACTAATTAAACCTAACTAACCTAAGGACATCACACACATCCATGCCCGAGGCAGGATTCGAACCTGCGACCGGAGCGGTCGCTCGGCTCCAGACTGTAGCGCCTAGAACCGCACGGCCCTATCGTAAACAGCCTGGTACCACTAGGGATCTTTGAAAACCATCGACGAAATTTGAATACGATCCGAAGCAGCAAAGGATGCTTAGGTCCTTTAGCCCTCCTGTTTCACATCCTAATGTGGCGTGGTTACGGGTTGTGCGACGTTGACGCATGCATAAATAAAACAGCAAATGGTCTCTGTAAGACACCCCTGTTCGGCAGACTCCTCAGTGGCACGCGCCCACCTTCATTAAGAATTTTAAAAATGACAACCTGCAAAGCAGTCCTAGTCACCTGCAAGCAGGCAACCCCTTGTCACCCTCCGAATCCAGCGGTATGTCCACAGGCGCCTAGGACTACTATTCAGGTCGTCTCTGTACTGGTTCTTTTCACTTCGTTTTGGCCTACTAGGGATCATGGGGCTCGTCTTAACTCTTAGCTAGGGTCTTCTGCTTATTCTTGGTCCAGTATGCCTTCATCTCCTGGCTCTGAGCCAGCTTCCTCTTATGCATTCACTTAGGTCTGGTGGTGCGTGTACACTTCTTGCATGTGTGAGACAGTGGGAAGACTCCCTGCAGGATGGCCTGTCGGTATTGACTTCGGCTCTCGGTTGTCTTCAATGGGATCTGTAGATCATCTAAGTCTGATTTAACAGAGGTGATCCACTTGGCTTTGGACGCCTTTCCCCTACTTGTCACTGTGAGGATCCTGTTGGTGAGCCTGGAGTGATTCAGGTGGGTCATGGGCCCATAGAAGGTCAGTCGCCTTTTCCTCATACATGTGACTATGTCTTCCTGATGTTCACAGAGCTGTTATTGTGCTTGATTCTGTAGGTACCGTCTTACGGCTCCTAGTACTCTCCTCAGTATCTTCCTCTCTTTAAGTTCTAGTTTCCTGAGTCGGCCCTTTAGACTCATCAAGAGGCACTCAGAGGCATAGAGCGCAGGGGGTTTTACTACCGAGTTGTAGTGCTTCGGCTTTATGTTCTAGGATAGGTACTTGGAGGTAAAGATGTTCTTACACGAATGATAGTCCCTCTCTAACTTGGTATACCTGGCGTCTATGGTCAAGGTTCCGCTCTCGCTTGCTGAAATCCATTCTATCAAGTAGCTGACTGCAGGAACTTTACAGATAGTATTGCTTCCTAGTGGGATTGTAGAAGAAGCTTGCTTGATACTGGTGGTGAACTCATTCTTCTGGATGTTTACCCTCAAGCCGGTTTTTGGCGCAGTACTGTAGAGGCTCTGTAGTCGGTGAGTAGCCTCCTCCATGCTGTTGGCCAATAGTGTGAGATCATTAGCAAATAGCTGACAGGGTATATTGAGATTGTCTTTCTTGTACCCAAGCTTCAGTTCTGCTTCTGTTGACTCTGTGGAAGTCCATTCTCTGACAATTTTCTCCAGAATACAGTTGAAGAGGATGCAAGAGGGGCCATCCTCCTGCTTGACTCCTATCTGGATGGGAAAGCTCGAGAAGAGTTCACCCCTGAATTTGACTTTGGAGGTAGAGTTCTTCAGGGTAGCTTGGACCAGTCTGGTAGTCTTCCCATCTTGGCCTAGATCCCACAGAGAAGAGTGTCTGTCGATCTATTGAGTCATATGCCTTTTGGAAGTCTACCATAATGGCTACCCAGGGGTGTCCTCCTCGGCTCCTATATGAGAGGATGGTCTTGAGGTTCTGAATCTGTTCTGTGCAGGACCTACTTGCACAGAAACCAGCTGGGTATTCACCAAGTTGGGAGTCTAGCTGTTTGGTGATTCTATTTTGCAGGGCTTTCGAGAAGATCTTGTAGGTTCCTTTTTAAAATTTTCGCCCGCATCTCGTGGTCGTGCGGTAGCGTTCTCGCTTCCCACGCCCGGGTTCCCGGGTTCGATTCCCGCCGGGGTCAGGGATTTTCTCTGCCTCGTGATGGCTGGGTGTTGCGTGCTGTCCTTAGGTTAGTTAGGTTTAAGTAGTTCTAAGTTCTAGGGGACTTATGACCACAGCAGTTGAGTCCCATAGTGCTCAGAGCCATTTGAACCATTTTTTAAAATTTTCAATAAAAGTTGGCTGGTGCCACCGAGGATTTTGCTAACAGGAGAGTCTTAGAAGGACCCTTTGCCATTTTATTCATGTATGTGTCAACGCTGCACAGCCCATAGTCACGCTATATTAGGACTTGAAACAGGAGGGCTGAAAATGCATAAGCAACCGTTGCTGCTTCAGATCACGTTCAGATTTCGTCAGTGGTCCAACCTATACTCGAGAGCATAAAATGTGGTCTCGCTGCACTCAAAAGGGGTTCCATCACGTTCAGTGTGGATGGAGCCCCACAGTGTAGTACGAGAAGAGCTGAAATGGTCTCTGAGGTGAGTAGCGTTCTGTTGCTCATCACATTGCAAACTGTCGTTTTCTAGTGCAAAAGTCACGCCTTTTATGTCACCATTCCCAGAAGCCTTTCCGTGTCGTTAATGAGCGGAGGTGTGTCTGAAATGTTTTCCTCTGCCACTCATAAGAAACCGCGTGATTTCAATGCTGGGCGTCGCAGTTCTGACCTCCAAGGCAGAGGCTCAAAAGAAGGTGTGAAATGTATGACAGGGTGTGATGACCTTTCTCATTGTATGACACGTCCGCGATGACGTTGGTCAGAATTTTGGTGAATTTTGGTGCCACTGCGACATGAGTTATCGTCGTTACACCGCTCATGAACTTCTGGGCTCTAGCTTTTTTATTTTTTTTTTAAGTATCCACACCTCGCTGTTTGAAGCATCGTCGAGCCCAAGATCATTGGCATCTCTGAGCCAAATTTCAAACTTCTGCATCGCTATGAGAATTATGAGATATGAAAAAGGTGAATCTTTCGATAAACCCCCCCTATGACTATTAAATTCACTTATTACACTGAGTGCAGCAAGACATCATGAAATCGCATAAAATTGCTAGACTGCTTTTGCCTTGGATCTGCCAGGTGCGCAGTTCAGGACTGCAAGCAGGTCGCAAAAGATTTTCTTCCTATGCTTCTATGTACAGTTCAGACTACCTCCTTCCTGCTGAATTTCCACACGGACAATGGGGAAATCCACAACAATTGGGTTCTTCAGAGCAAACATCAACAAACACCGTACATACAGGGTTATTCATAAGTACCTCGGGGTTTTTAGAAAACCACTGCACGAATACTAACGACATAGAGGAAATAGAAACGTATCAGTTCACGGAGCATCTCTCCAAGTTTTTAACTCACATTACAGGTGCTCAATATGGGCAGCATTTGTGACACAGCATTTGTCACTATGATATTCAAACTCTTGCCATACACTCTCCAAACGTCACGGTCGATGTCAGCGATCGTTTCCCTACAACTCTTCCAAATTAAGTGCCAGTGGCGGCAGGAACACTCGATCTTTGACATAACCCCACAAGAAGAAATTACATGGAATTAAGTGGGGTGACTGTGAGGGCCAGTAAAGCAGAGAAGAGTTGAGCTCGTCCAGTCCAAAGCTGTGGCAGCTGAGCGCTGAGCTAATTACGAACGTCCGAAGAAAGTGTGCTGGAGTGCCGACTTGTTGCGAAATGAATTCTCCGTTGTCTTGGTGAAACCGTGACACAAGTCACTGCTGCAGCATACCCAGGTTCAAGAAATCAGAGTTCCCCCACAGAGAAAAATGTCCCATGAACGTTTGAAGAAAATGTGACAAGGAAGACATTTACTGTAAGTGGATCACGAATGTGTTCCACAATGTAGTGTTGATGTTCTGTGCCTCAAACACGTACGTTATGACGATTCGCCACTGCAAACAAATTTCTTTGAAAAACTGTCTTCCTTAAGTAATTGCTGCAAGTTTTCCCGAGTCAGGACGAAGCTCACTGTCCCGAGTACTTAGCGCCTCTGACAACTGCAGCCGATGTGGTGTTACAAGCAGGCCAATTCAGAACGTGTACTCTGAGCAGGAAATAGATTGCTCAGCTTATCCTCCAAAATGTCATACAAACTCTTCAACTACATTCAAATCAGGGAACTGAGAGGATCAGCACATAAGGTGTCATACTTCAAAATCAAATTTCTTAAGGGGCCAGTCTTCTCAATCATCCTACAATATGAGAGACTTTCACAATTTTTTTTAAAAGTAATGAAGCAGTCTACATAAATCTTTCGGCACATTATATACCGGGTGATCAAAAAGTCAGTATAAATTTGAAATCTTAATAAACCACGGAATAATGTAGATAGAGAGGTAAAAATTGACACACATGCTTGGAATGACATGGGGTTTTATTAGAACAAAAAAAAAAAAACAAAGTTCACAAAATGTCCGACAGATGGCGCTGGACAGCAAAACTGCTACCGTGACGGTTGAGAGGTACGCCGATATGTTACAGAATCGCATCATCCCCAGCCTGGCTGATAAACACCCGCTGGAACGTACGATGTTTATGCAGGATGGCTCTCCACCCGATATTGCTAGACGCGTGAAAGATCTCTTGCGAGCGTCGTTTGGTGATGATCGTGTGCTCAGCCGCCACTTTCGTCATGCTTGGCCTCCCAGGTCCCCAGACCTCAGTCCGTGCTATTATTGGCTTTGGGGTTACCTGAAGTCGCAAGTGTATCGTGATCGACCGACATCTCTAGGGATGCTGAAAGACAACATCCGACTCCAATGCCTCACCATAACTCCGGACATGCTTTACAGTGCTGTTCACATTATTCCTCGCCTACAGCTATTGTTGAGGAATGATGGTGGACATATTGAGCATTTCCTGTAAAGAACATCATCTTTGCTTTGTCTTACTTTGTTATGCTAATTATTGCTATTCTGATCAGATGAAGCGCCATATGTCGGACATTTTTTGAACTTTTGTATTTTTTTTCTAATAAGACCCCATGCCATTCTAAGCATGTGTGTCAATTGTACCTCTCTATCTACATTATTCCGTGATTTATTCAGTGTTTAAATTTATACTGACTTTTTTATCGCCCGGTATGTTGTATCCTGCCTAGTTGTCGAACATGGGGCGCCTAGCAAACCTGCTCCTCGGACGCTAGATAACAATTCAAGCAAATCGTATTAATGAGTTTTATTACAGAAAATAAATGACAATATTCAACTTTGAAAAGTACATAGATGTGTAGCAAGCAAAGGGCGACAGGCAGTATAACCAACGTCCTTCAGTATAACGATTCCAGTACAAGTGAAGTGATGCAATGGATGCTTCTATCCAGGTCGCTGGTGTTGAAGTGCCAACTCTCGTGTCTGCTGTAGAAGCGGCCGCAGCCAGCCGGGGGAGGCGCTTACGTTCTCTTCGCATAGAGGCCGCTGCTGTCGCGTTGTCGTCCTATAAAGGGGTCGGCCAGCGTGTTATTGGCTGACGTCTTCTTCACGGCCCCCTACGCACTAACGTTCCCAACTGGCGCTTGGCTTTACGCCGTAACAATTTATTGAATCTTGGACACCATTTTCTGCTTTTTTTAAGGAATTCAGTCATCATTAAGCCCACCGTCCGAGGAGCTAACGTTGTTCTGTCCAAAACGATGTATGTCAACGACGGAATTTCTGCAGTCTGCAAATCTTATCTGAAATTTTTAAAAAAATGATTTTCTCAATTTATAGCACGTTGCACAAGTAGTAATGGCACAGTTTCTTTTGAAATTTGACAAAATAATGAAACGGATGTTGGAACTGCTACTTCCAGGATCACTAAAGTTCAATCTTTCCACCTCGTTCGCGGACGAACTCTTGGACGCCTACCTGTTAGTTGATGTACTAATACGTTGTTAGGGAGAGTACCTTCTGCTTGGAGAACATGTCCTGCCCACTGCAGTCAACTTCTTGCAATCACTCTCCCAATATCAGCTTTCTTAAGCCACCGACATAGAGCTACCTTCTCCCTTCTTTTCCGTCTTCCAGTTTTTGTATTGTATATCAAAAGGTATGAATTGAAAAACAGTATGTATAATGTATGGGGGCAGGGGCAGCGTGTTATTATATGCGGTAGGACCGGGTTAAGGTACATCTTCATTTGACTTTTGCGTGGCTTCTAAGTGTGTGTTCCATGCTGTATACAGGGTGTTACATAAAGGTACGGCCAAACTTTCAGGAAACATTCCTCACACACAAATGAAGAAAAGATATTATGTGGACATGTGTCCGGAAACGCTTAATTTCCATGTTAGAGCTCATTTTAGTTTCGTCCACCTACGCTCAATGGAGCACGTTGTCATGATTTCATACGGGATACTCTACCTGTGCTGCTAGAACATGTGCCTTTACATGTACGACACAACATGTGGTTCATGCACGATGGAGCTCCTGCACATTTCAGTCGAAGTGTTCGTACGCTTCTCAACAACAGATTCGGTGACCGATGGATTGGTAGAGGCGGACCAATTCCATGGCCTCCGCGCTCTCCTGACCTCAACCCTCTTGACTTTCATTTATGGGGGCATTTGAAAGCTCTTGTCTACGCAACCCCGGTACCAAATGTAGAGACTCTTCGTGCTCGTATTGTGGACGGCTGTGATACAATACGCCATTCTCCAGGGCTGCATCAGCGCATCAGGGATTCCATGCTACCGAGGGTGGATGCATGTATCCTCGCTAACGGAGGACATTTTGAACATTTCCTGTAACAAAGTGTTTGAAGTCACGCTGGTACGTTCTGTTGCTGTGTGTTTCCATTCCATGATTAATGTGATTTGAAGAGAAGTAATAAAATGAGCTCTAACATGGAAAGTAAGCGTTTCCGGACACATGTCCACATAACATATTTTCTTTCTTTGTGTGTGAGGAATGTTTGCTGAAAGTTTGGCCGTACCTTTTCGTAACACCCTGTATAAGCAGTAGAATTTTTATTTGATGTAGTCAAAGACATTTTACTCTAAAAGAAAGCTTTCATTTTAGGCATAACATATTTCCAGATACATTGAAGATCCGAATAAACTGATTCACCTGCCTAACATCATGTAGGACCCCCACAAGCACGTAAAAGTGCCGCAACAAAACGTGGCATGGGCTCGACTGAAGTCTGGACTACGGCTGGAGGGAACTGACACCATGAATCTGCAGAGCTGTCCATAAATCCGTAAGAGTACAAAGGGGTGGAGATCTCTTCTGAATAGCACGTTGCAAGGCATCCCAGAGATGCTCAGTAATGTTCACGTCTGGGGAGTTTGGTGGCCAGCGGAAGTGTTTAAACTCAGAAGAGTGGTCCTGGAATCATTCTGTAGCAATTCTGGAAGCGTGGGCTGACGCACTGTCGTGCTGGAATTTCCCAAGTCCGTCGGAATGCACAATGGACATGAATGGATGCAGATGATCAAACAGGATGTCACCTGTCAGAGTCGCATCTAGACGTATCAGGGGTCACAAATCACTCCAACTGCACACGCCCGACACCATTACAAAGCCTCCACCAGCTTGAGCAGTCCCCTGCTGACATGCACGGTTCATAGATTCATGAGGTCGTCTTCATACCCGTACCTGTCCATCCCCTCGGTACAATATGAAGCAACATTCGTCCGACCAGGCAACATGTTTCCAGTCATCAACAGTTCAATGTCGATGTTGACTGGCCCAGGCGAGGCGTAAAGCTTTGTGTCGTGCAGTCATCAAGGGTAAACGAGTAGACGTCCGGCTCCGAAAGCCCGTATCACTGATGTTTCACTGAATGGTTCGCACGCTGACATTTGTTGATCATATTGAAATCTGCAGCAATTTGCGCAAGGGTTGCACTTCTGTCACTTTGAACGATTCTCTTCAGTCGTCGTTGGTCCCTTTCTTGCAGGAGCTTTTTCCGGTCGCAGAGACGACGGAGATTTGGTGCTTTACCGGATTCCTGATATTCACGGTAGACTTGTAAAATGGTCGCACAGGAAAGTCCCTAGTTCATCGCTACCTCGTCCGCCCCCGGTAGCTGAGTGGTCAGCGCGACAGAATGTCAATCCTAAGGGTCCGGGTTCGATTCCCGGCTGGGTCGGAGATTTTCTCCTCTCAAGGACATTTGTCCTAATCATCATCATTTCATACCCATCGACACGCAAGTCGCAGAAGTGGCGTCATGTCGAAAGACTTGCACCCGGCGAACGGTCTACCCGACGGGAGGCCCTAGTCACACGACATTTACATTTATCGCTACCTCGGAGATGCTGGGTCCCATCGCTCGTGAGCCGACTGTAACACCACGTTCAAATTCACTTAAATCTAGGTAACTGCCATTGTAGCTGCAGTAACCTAACTAACAACTTGCGCCAGACTCTTGTTGTCTTGTATAGGCGTTGCCGACCGCAGAACCGTATTCTGCCTGTTTACATATCTCTGTATTTGAATACGCGTGCATCTACCACTTTCTTTGGCGCTTCAATGTATAAGTAATGTATTATAGGGGTATCCTAATTACTTGCGGATTTATTGCAGATAACAAGCAGCTAAACGTATCAGAATGTGATATTAACGTATTATTCTTGCTGATAATGTAATGAAAGTATTATAATCCTGAAATCGTATATACACTCGTCAACAAAAGTTTTGCCTCACCCCGATCTGTTGTGCCTTTGTGTTGCGACTGTTACTGTTCCTGCAACGATCGGAAGGTCACCCCTGAAGTTGTAAATACACACACAGTTACCACGAGCCCTAACTACGGGTAGAACGCCGCACTCGACTGGACTGCAGATTTTCACTTGAAAGTAAAGCATCAGTAGTTCTGCGTTAGAGATGTCTGTGGAACATTAGAGTTAGCATTCACCATTCCACAAATGACAATCGCGACCAGTGTTCGGTTCTGCACCATCACGTTACACGCAGATGATTTGTCAACCACGGAAGTTGCTCGTCGTCAGTACCGGAGCCAAAGTGATGTGAGGATGATCGATATCTACGACTTTTTATTGAAAGGAACTGTGGACTGAGAGCTCCAGAACTGAATTCGGCATTCGAAGAGGTTACAGGATGACATTTGTTCCATCAAACTGTTAGCAGACGATAGCATGACACTACTCTCCGTTCCCGACCACCTAGGCTAGCATCACGTCTTACACCATAGCACCATGGACTCTGTTACAGATGAGCAACAAATCATGCAGAATGTAGGCCTCCAGGTTGGTGTCAGGTGTTGTTTTCGAACGAAACTCAGATCTGTTTGTAGCCCGATAATCGCAAACAACGTATATGGAGACAACCTTGTAACATACAACGCTCTCAACAGTATGTCCTACCGGTGCAACAAGGTTGTGGCAGAGTGATGCTCTGGGACGGCGTTATGTGGGGCCACCGGACACCTTTTGTAATCGTTGAAGGAAATCCCACTGCTCTACGGTATGGGAACGAGATTCCGCAAACCGGTAGTGGAGGAGTAACGCCAGAATTTTGGAGACAGTTCCATCTTGAAGGATGATAATCACGTGCTCATCGTACTGCTCTCCTGGACACGTCCCACCAGCATGCTAGGACTACCAGAATAGAATGGCCCGCCTGCTGCCAGGACATGAACTTAATCGAACACGTGTAGGACCGATTGAAACGAGTAGTTTCTGGACGTCGACAACGACCACATACACACAGCAAAAAAAGTTTTGCGTCACCTCGGTTTCGAGATATCCGGAACCTGTACAGAAAATTGGAATAGAGATCAACATAAATATCAAACTTCCTGGCAGATTAAAACTGTGTGCCCGACCGAGACTCGAATTCGGGACCTTTGCCTTTCGCGGGCAAGTGCTGTACCATCTGAGCTACCGAAGCACGACTCACGTCCGGTACTCACAGCTTTACTTCTGCCACTACCTCGTCTCCTACCTTCCAAACTTTACAGAAGCTCTCCTGCGAACCTTGCAGAACTAGCACTCCTGAAAGAAAGGATATTGCGGAGACATGGCTTAGCCACAGCCTGGGGGATGTTTCCAGAATGAGATTTTCACTCTGCAGTGGAGTGTGCGCTGATATGAAACTTCCTGGCAGATTAAAACTGTGTGCCCGACCGAGACTCGAACTCGGGACCTTTGCCTTTCGCGGGCAAGTGCTCTACCATCTGAGCTACCGAAGCAAGACTCACGCCCGGTACTCACAGCTTTACTTCTGCCAGTACCTCGTCTCCTACCTTCCAAACTTTACAGAAGCTCTCCTGCGAACCTTGCAGAACTAGCACTCCTGAAAGAAAGGATATTGCGGAGACATGGCTTAGCCACAGCCTGGGGTATGTTTCCAGAATGAGATTTTCACTCTGCAGTGGAGTGTGCGCTGATATGAAACTTCCTGGCAGATTAAAACTATGTGCCCGACCGAGACTCGAACTCGGGACCTTTGCCTTTCGCGGGCAAGTGCTCTACCATCTGAGCTACCGAAGCACGACTCACGCCCGGTACTCACAGCTTTACTTCTGCCAGTACCTCGTCTCCTACCTTCCAAACCTTACAGAAGCTCTCCTGCGAACCTTGCAGAAGCTGTGAGTACCGGGCGTGAGTCGAGCTTCGGTAGCTCAGATGGTAGAGCACTTGCCCGCGAAAGGCGAAGGTCCCGAGTTCGAGTCTCGGTCGGTCACACAGTTTTAATCTGCCAGGAAGTTTCATATCAGCGCACACTCCGCTGCAGAGTGAAAATCTCATTCTGGGAACATAAATAGCATTTCCACCCTTTTTATTGCTCACGAAAACCACACATTGCATGTTGTACCACCATACAGCGAAACCTTCAGAGATGGTGGTCCAGATTGCTGTACACACCGGTACCTCTAATACCCAGTAATAAGTCCCCTCGCACTGATGCATGCCTGTATTCGTCGTGGCATACTATCCACAAGTTCATCAAGGCACTGTTGGTCCAGGTTGTCCCCCTCTTCAACGGGGATTCGGCGTAGATTCCTCATAGTGGTTGGTGAGTCACGTCGTCCATTAACAGCCCTTTTCAATCTATCCCAGGCATGTTCGATAGGGTTCATGTGTGGAGAACATGCTGGCCACTCTAGTCGAGCGATGCCGTTATCCTGAAGAATCTCATTCACAAGATGTGCACGACGGGGCAGCGAATTGTCGTCCATGAAGACGAATGCCTCGCCAGTATGCAGCCGATATGGTTGCACTATCGATCGGGGGATGGCATTCGCGTATCGTACAGCCGTTACGGCGCCTTCAATGACCACCAGTGGTGTACGTCGGCCCCTCATAATGCCACCACAAAACAGCAGGGAACCAACAACTTGCTGCACTCGCTGGACAGTGTGTCTAAGGCGTTCAGCCATAATCCGTAGATGGAGGTGATCCACTGTAGTAGTAACCCTTGGGCGGCCTGAGTGAGGCATGTCATCGACAGTTCCTGTCTCTCTGTATCTCCTCCATGTCCGAATACCATCGTTTTGGTTCACTTCCCTTGTTGAGAGCCCTTCCTGGCACGAAGTAACAATGCGGACGCAATCGAACAGCGGAATTGAGCGTCTAGGCATGGTTGAACTACAGACAACACGAACTGTGTACCTCCTTCCTGGTGGAATGACTGGAACTGATCGGTTGTCGGACCCCTCCGCCTAACAGGTGCTGCTGATGCATGGTTGTTTACATCTTTTGGAGGGTTTAGTGACATCTCTGAACAATATCCACAGTCAACGCCTATCTTCAGGAGCTCTGGGAACCGGGGTGATGCAACACTTTTTTGATGTGTGTATTATGCGCAGAATCACCATCGAAGAGTGGGTCAATTTGGACCAGGATTGGCTTGATGATCTCATCGACCATATTCCATGACGGATTCAAGCCTGCATCCAAGCACTTTGCTCAGGAGTGCTATGTAAAATCTCCATGGGAAATAGGCGGTTTCATCGTTACAGAAATTGTGTTTTTGATTGGGTGATCTGGACGCATTGTAAATGAATATATGCGCTTGCTTCAGACCCATGTTCTGTTTCCTGTGTCATGAATTTCGAAATAAAGTGGTGATGCAGAACTTCTGTTGATATATGTGTTGTTTTCACCAAAACTGTTTCATAACTTCTTTAATAACCCACTGTTCTCATTAATCCCCAAATCAATTCACGTTAAAACTGGTGAATGAAAGTATACATGTGACTGAAACAAATACCAATGATTGTGAATTTAATAAGTACTTCCTCACTTCATTCCTATATAGTGGTGAAACCTTTGTATATCTTTTCTGTGAACTGAATACGCTAGCTGACTGTGAGAACACGAGGGCGACGAGAGCAGAATAACAAGTGAGTCGTAAAACTGTTTCTCGCTAAAGGCAGAGTCCTAGGAAGGTATACACCGGGTGATGGGCTTTGTATGGAACAGAGCTGATTCCACTGGTGACAGCCACAGCAGGGGACAGGAGGCCGAACGCGACGAGTTGTTACGTCACATTGTGAGAAACAGTGAAAAGAACACTTTCCTGAGATCCCCTCCTATATCCGCAGGACAGGACAGATAGTTTAATTCGTGGAAAGGCGCCAAAATGAGTGTCTGTCAGTTGCACTCGAACGTACTACTTTATTCATCTGACAAATATTACAAGAGTAAAGAAAACATTAAAAACAGAGCAAACAAGCATTAATTTTATAACTTAATTCCCGGCTAAATGGGCCATTCAATGTCACGCCTCAAGGGCAAAACAACTTTAATTTAAAACCGGCTGAACGCCAATCACTGAAGACTCAAAAACGATAATTTGAATTTTAAAAGGCAGAAGGCTTCATCTTAAAACATTTCTCTACATTAGGCTGAAAGCCCAAACAATCTCACGCCCTAAGGGCAAAACAACTTTAACTTAAAATCGGCTGAAGGCCAATAAGGCTCAAAACAGGAATTTGAATTCTGAAAGGCAGAAGGCCTTATCCCAAAATTTCTTTAAATCGGGCTTAAGGCCCAAGCAATCTCACACCTTAAGGGCAAAACACGCTTAATTTAAATTCAGCTAGAAGCCATCCAATAAGGACAAATAAAAAAAGGCAGCACGTCAAACGGCGCTCAGAAGTTTCCAAGAGTCTGCCTGGAATTCAAACACTAACGCTGGCTTAGGTGAGACAGGCAGTCGGCCCAACCATTCTCAATCCGACGGCAACTCAACCGACAGACAGTCAACGGACCAAGCGACAGGATAATTTCCGCTCGACCCGACCAGCACACAACAGGGAGTTCAATGGAACAACGCAAAAGGTATCGGCGCCCACAACGAATTACGCATTCAGCTGTCAAACTATACACCGTGCTGGACAGCCACAACATTGCCTGAATTTACGTCAACGGCCAGCGCAGGTAACGGCGACAAGGCAGAAGATTCCGCTGGTGCACTTCAATTCAAAATAATCAAGTTAAGTTAAACTCCACGGGAGGGCAGCTAGAATTTCGCCAACTTGAAAACACACGTTCTCGCTGGCGGAAATGTCCCAACAGCCCACAACGAAATTCAAACGACGCAATGTGAACAGTTGGAGCTGGCTGGTAGATTAAGTAAAGCCTCAACTTTCGTGCCCAGGATCGGTGAGCCACGGACCTCGTAGCAATGGGAACAGCCCGTCACACTCCGACCGCACGTAGAAAGTCCACGATTGTCTCACCTAAATTATTTTTGGCTAGTGTTTATGTGCAGACTCTATTATTAGCCAAAACGTGAAACCAGCACATAGTGGAAGAGAATTTCTGGTTTTCTGATCAACTCTAAGAGATAAATGTGAGTTACTAGTAAATCAAGGGATCTTCTTTAAGATGGTAGAGAATGCTAATGTTGTGGACTTGGAAGGTCCACAGTGACTGGTTAAAGAGAATCCGGTCCCGGCAGAACCGCCAAGATTTGTGAGGAGAGGTTCTGCACACTATGTTCTAGCGCTCCAGGGAGGGGAGCTCTTCATCCTCGTCTGCTCTTCCAGCAGAACAACGCTTTAGCTGGTGGCCGTTTTGAGAGTCTGTGTGCGAGCCGAACATAGATGATGGGGTCAAACTTGTAACTTTCAGCCACCACTGCAACCATTCTCAGCATTTCAGCTTTAGAATGATGGTAAGCATGTGCAGAACTTGTGGATGACTTGACAAGCCAGACACGAATTCATTTGTTTCGAGTTAGTGTGTTACTCCTGCTAGTTGAACTCAACACGCGCTGCGGCAAGGGAACTGGTGCTCATATGTACTTCTCTGTGTCTTTCCTTTAAGCTGTTAGCTAATTCAACAATCACTGGTGATTTAGATGGACGCATGTAATTATACATCATTATTGTAACAATTCTGCTGACCTATGCCAAGGCGCTTTATGTCAGTTTAATAATCTATCTGAAACTCTGCCCGATAAATAGCTACTTGTATTATCGATTCAATGTTCGGAGAAGTCCATGCGTTTCAGCAATAAATAGGACTTTATTGTGACCTTTTGTCTCATTACGCAGATGAAACCCTACTCATTATACCTGTTTGAGCTATGGCACCCAAGTTTCTTGTATGAATGGGCCAGGCCGCGCGACTTTCATTTAATTATTCACATGGTCTTAAGGGGGGATATCTGTTCATCACAAAGGTCACCGCACTCAGATCTTAATATGGCATTGCTGCAGCATATATGCAACGTAGCGCGACTCCGAGTCTGGTTTATAAGCACCGACATATAGCCAAGGGATTAACGAGGCATTTGTCTTTCCGACGTGCAAACGGCAAATGTGGAAACATGAACTAGGGCGATGTTATTACCAAATGAGTCCGAAAAGGACCAACGTACTGTTATTTCTTTCTTGTCTGCCGAAGGAAGAACACCATTAAATATCCATCGGAGAATAAAGAATATGTGCAAAGCAGCATATCTGTCGAAAACCATCATTGTGGATCGGTGCGCCAAGGGGTTCCGCTGCTCCATTTTAACGCACGTCCACAAATCGCAAATGTCGCCATGCAGAATTTGCACCATCTCAAGTGGGAACACTCAACCACCCACCATATAGTCCTGATCTCTCGCCATGCGATTGTCACTCTTTCGGTCCATTAAAAAAGGCCTTGGAGGTTCGACTGTTCCTATTGAACGAGGATGTACAGCAGCAGTTATGGACTTCTTCAAGCAGCAGTACATGGCCATTTACCAAATGCAGAATTTTGAAAAACACAGCCCTCGGTAGCGAACACAATTAATTTGTAACCTAGGTTTCGGTGTCACAGGGGACACCTTCTTCGGACAAAATTAAAACTAAATGTTACAGCATAACGTACCAAAAAATACGAAAGCTGCGCTCATACCTGACAGCGTCAGATAGAATTAAAATAAAATGCAACAGAGGTGCAAGACACTAGGGGCTGCCTTGTGTCCTCTGTTACAGTCAACACAAAACAGCCCCTAGTGGCTTGCATCTCTGTTGCATTTTATTTTAATTCTGACTATCTGACGCTGTAACATTTAGTCTTAATTTTGTCCGAAGAAGGTGTCCCTTGTGACACCGAAACCTAGGTGGCAAGTTAATTGTGTTCGTGACTGAGGGCTGCGTTTTCCAAAATTTTGTATTATACAACAGTCGCTGATTGACAGCCATGTTAAAAACCTTATTATTTACCAAATGGGTATCTTCAACCTGGTGGAACGATTGCCTCAATGCTTATGGTGATATTGCCGGATTGGCATATCGATTCTGGACTGTACAGCCTATGAAAAGAATCTTTTTGATAGCTCCTTATAGCATTACGATGGTATGCTTAAAGTTCAACTGAAACCTCACATCATGCATGAAATGTTTACCTTTATTCGACAGAAAATCAGACTAAGTGACTGACGATGGTGAAACTTTGACGAAACGCGTACAGGTATTAAAGCAGAAAATTGTATTTGCTCAAAGTAGAACCCTATTTCGATAACGACACAGAAAAAGTTACTGTGGACGCGGTAAGCCGTACGGGGAAGAATTTCGTACTTAATGCAAAGGTTTTACGCCGAGTGTGGCAGAAATTGTTAATGCCTCGTCCTCGGAGTTTTTTCAGCGAGCACGTGTTGGGCGGGAGTGCCCCTGCAGAAGCCCGTTGCTTAACATCCGTGATTTGCCTGCTGCAGCTTCCAAGGCCGGAGTCCGGGGGTCGCTGTTTTGTGCTCTGTCTCTTTCGCTGCTGTCCGCGTCGATTCACCGCGGCTGGGCACAAAAAGCTGAACACGCCGCCAAGTGCGCCAGCGGCAGCGCCGGGTTCAATGCCGCTGTTTTTAATTGCTGCTGCAGCAAGGACAGGACACGGCAAGGCGCGCCCGCTCCGATGTGAGGGGCGGCTGGCGCAAATAAGAGGAAAAAGGAGCAGCCCCGCCTCTGTCGTGCCCACAGTTTTTTGCCGCCGGCGAGCTTCCCCCAGCCTTGTTCGGGGCCTCGGCGGCGTCCATCGCAGACGTCGAACATCTGTACGGATAAATTCAGTCCTGAAAGGCAGAATACCGTACAGAGACTACACGACAAATACCGGGAAGCAAACTGAAAACTCTTCACCACGTTTTATGTGTTGACAACAAAGAGGCGTGGTACAGCTTAGTATTAGATTACGTGTGTAGTAACTACAAAATAAACATCCCATTGTTAACGTTAGACACATATACAGAGTATGAAGGTACACTACTGGCCATTAAAACTGCTACACCAAGAAGAAGAGCAGATGATAAACGGGTATTCATTGGACAAATATATTATACTAGAACTGAAATGTGATTACATTTTCACGCAATTTGGGTGCATAAATACTGAGAAATCAGTACCCAGAACAACCACCTCTGGCCGTAATAACGGTCTTGATACGCCTGGGCATTGAGTCAAACAGAGCTTGGATGGAGTGTACAGGTACAGCTGCCCATGCAGCTTCAACACGATACCACAGTTCATCAAGAGTAGTCACGGGCGTATTGTGATGAGCCAGTTGCTCGGCCACCATTGACGTTTTCAATTGGTGAGAGATCTGGAGAATGTGCTGGCCAGGGCAGCAGTCCAACATTTTCTGTATCCAGAAAGGGCCGTACAGGTCCTGCAACATGCGGTCGTGCATTATGCTTCTGAAATGTAGGGTTTCGCAGGGATCGAATGAAGGGTAAAGCCACGGGTCGTAACACATCTGAAATGTAACGTCCACTGTTCATAGTGCCGTTAATGCGAACAAGAGGTGACCGAGAGGTGTAACCAATGGCACCCCATTCCATCACGCCGGGAGATACGCCAGTATGGCGATGACGAATACACGCTTCCAATGTGCGTTCACCGCGATGTCGCCAAACACGGATGTGACCATCATTATGATGTAAAAAGAACCTGGATTCGTCCGAAAAAATGACGTTTTGCCATTCGTGCGCCCAGATTCGTCATTGAGTAGACCATCGCAGGCGCTCCTGTCTGTGATGCAGCGTCAAAGGTAACCGCAGCCATGGCCTCCGAGCTCATAGCCCATGCTGCTGCAAACGTCGTCGACCTGTTCGTGCAGATGGTTGTTGTCTTGCAAACGTCCCCATCTGTTGACTCAGGGATCGAGACGTGGCTGCACTATCCGTTACAGCCATGAGGATAAGATGCCTGTCATCTCGACTGGTAGGGCCGTTGGGACCCAGCACTGTGTTCCGTATTACTCTCCCGAACCCACCGATTCCACATTCTGCTAACAATCATTGGCTCTCGACCAACGCGAGCAGCAATGTCGCGATACGATAAACCGCAATCGCGAGGCTACATTCCGACCTTCATCAAAGACGGAAACGTGATGGTACGCATTTCTCCTCCTTACACGAGGCATCACAACAACGTTTCATCAGGCAACGCCGGTCAACTGCTGTTTGTGTATGAGAAATTGGTTGGAAACTTACCTCATGTCAGCATGTTGTTGGTGTCGCCACCGGTGCCAACACTGTGTGAATGCTCTGAGAAGCTAATCATTTGCATATCACAGTATCATCCTCCTGTCGGTTAAATTCCCTTCTGTAGCACGTCATCTTCGTGTTGCAGCAATTTTAATGGCCAGTAGTGTATTTTATGAGCTCTTTAAGATATAGTAATTCTGTTATAATAATATACAATATGTGCAAGAATCAATAAGGAACACTAAGACCGAAAGACCATGAACGAACCTTGGCAGCAAAATAACGCACGACGCACGGAGCAAGGAGGACACACATTAAAAAGCAGACTGTTGTTGCTATTGTAGTCTTCAGTTCAGAGACTGGTTTGGTGCAGCTCTCCATGCTACTCTACCCTGTGCAAATTTCTTAATCTCCAACTACTGCAACCATATCCTTCTGAATCTGCTTTGTGTATTCTCTCTTGGTCTCCCTTTACGATTTTTACCCTTCACTCTGCCCTCCAATACTAAATTGGTGCTCCCTTGATGTCTCAGAACATGACCTACCAACCGCTCCCTTCTTCTAGCCAAGTTGTGCCACAAAATCCTCTTCTCCCCCATTCTATTCAGTACCTCCTCATTAGTTACGTGATCTACCCATCTAATTTTCAGCATTCTTCTGTAACACCACATTTCGAAGGCTTCTTTCCTCTTCTTGTCCATGTTTCACTTCCATACATGGCTACTCTCTACAAAAATACTTTCGGAAAAGACTTCCTGACACTTAAAACTGTACTCGATGTCAACAAAAGCAGACTAGCACTAACAAGAAGGTGAAAATTAGATGGACTGATAAGGTAAGGAATGAAGAGGTTCTGCGCAAAATCGGGAGGGAAAGGAATGTATGGAAAACACTGACAAGTTCAGAAGAAGGGATAGCGTGATAGGACATCTGTTAACACATTAGGGAATAACTTCCATGGTAGTAGAGAGGGCTGTAGAGGAGGACGCAGACTGGGAGACATCCAACAAATAACTGAGGAAGTAGGCTGTAAGCTCTACTCTGTGTTATAATAATAAAAAATAACATGTACATATGAAAAACATTTAAGGGCTTATATAATTGCATTATTAGAAATGTTCTGCTTGTACGAATTGGGGCTAATCGGACTTCCTCTCTTATATTTCAATTGTAGATGCAGGAAACCGACTTCAAGGACACCAGTGCGTGTCAAAAGTACGAAAATCCTTCTTACTTGGTCCCACTTCACTTCAGCAAAAAAAATACTTAAACAGATATCAAGTCTTCTCTTATTTCGAAACATATGTGATACAAAACACTCGTAGATCGGCATACTCCGTGCTTCACATCTTAACAGATCTTCTACATACTAGAGAGTGAGAAACAAAGTGACGTACAAAGAAAAATGAATTATGATTTCTTTTTCATTTGTCTGCGCCTTACCGCGTATTCATAATGAAAGTCTTTGCCGACGCCTATGGTCGATCTCTGTTTCATTTTTTGTTTTTAATAAATTTTAGCTTTACTATGTCCCGGGGGGGGGGGGGGGTCACCATGTATCTACACAACACGGATATGAAAAGTTTGACAAAAGAGAGGAATTCGTGACGGGCCGCATAAACGCATTTCACTGTACAAAATACGATTAATAGTTTCGGAGAAATTACCTATTCAGAACATAGGATTTATCTGTTTTTAAAATGAATTGCCGCGCGGGATTAGCCGAGCGGTCTGGGGCGCTGCAGTCATGGACTGTGCGGCTGGTCCCGGCGGAGGTTCGAGTCCTCCCTAGGGCATGAGTGTGTGTGTGTTTGTCCTTAGGATAATTTAGGTTAAGTAGTGTGTAAGCTTAGGGAATGATGACCTTAGCAGTTAAGATTTCACACACATTTTTAAAATGGAACCATATCTATCAAATGCGGAAATTCGTGTTGTTATGCAGAAATCTAGCGTCATGTTACTGGGACGCTCCAGCTTGACGCAGTGGAATAGTGGAGAAAAGTTTAATTTTAAATTTACACTAATCGCAATTGGCTATATGTGGTTTGACCGACAGACTAACTGAAAGGAGAAAGGAAGTGGCTTCTAACGACGATTCACCAGACAACTATGGTAACAGTTTTGCTCTCGTTTCTGCCAGAGCTTCGAAAGAGAAGTGCACGAAAAAACTGAATAGGTTTGTAAAAAAGGGAATTGAGATATAAACATTGTCAAATAATAATAGCGCTTCACATGTTTAATATCAATATACATCCAAAATAAATTTTCACTCTGCAGCAAACATTCTCAGATATGAAACTTCCTGGTGGATTAAAACTCTGTGCCGCACACTCGAACTCGGAACCTTTGCCTTTCGCGGAGAAGTGTTCTACCAAATGAATTACCCAAGGACAACTCATGACCCCTCCTCACAGCTGTACTTCCGCCTGTCCGGAAGGTAGGAGGTGATCAACCGGTCGTAGTAAAGCTGTGAGGACGGATCATGAGTCGTGTTTGGAGAACTGATGTGATGGAGCACTTGTCCGTGAAAGGCAAAAGTCTCGAGTTCGAGCTTCGGTCTGGCTCACAGTTTCTGTCTGCCAGGAAGTTTCATGTCTCGATACACATTTACATTACAGGGACAGCAACAAGAAATAAATAACAAAGGAAGGTGGTCATAAGCACTTCGTCAGGATTCCATTTACATCATCAAGTATTCCAAATGTCCAACTTCTGCTGGAACATTCATTTGCAGTCGCTGCTGCAAAGATTGTCGGACAGACTGAATAGATTTCTTCGATAAAACTGCACATGCTTCAACAGTATTATCTTTTAAATCCTCTTGATCCGTTCAGACCTCTTGCATAGATTTCATCTTTAAGTTTACCCAGAGAAAAAAATCCAGTGGTGTCAAATCATACGACGTGAAGACCAACTGATAACGCATTCACGTGCTATCCAGAAACCAAGAAAGATCTGGGTGAGTAGTTTCCTACCCACAAGCCAGTAGCATGAACCGGGCGCCCATTGTGCTGGTACCACATGCATCTACGTTCTTCAAGCATAATTTCGTCTAGGAAAGCTGCAATAACCACACACCACCGCTCACATTCCTACGCCTCTAATGTTCAGCTGCCTCAGCCAGTGCTGATTGCAAGCAGCCAACTAGTACTCTCTCTCTCTCTCTCTCTTTTTTTTTTTTTTTTTTTTTTTTTTTAAGGGTCAGTCTTCTGTCTTGTCTGATGCGGGCCGCCACGAATTCCTCTCCGAGTAGTATTTGTCACCCACATCCTCAATTATTTGCTCGATGAATTCCAATCTCTGTCTTCCTCTACAGTTTTTACCCTCTACAGCTCCCTCTGCTACCATGGAAGTTACTACATGATATCTTGACAGATCTCCTGCTACCCTATCCCTTCTTCTTCTGAATGTTTTCCATTCTGCAGAGAACCTCCTCGTTTCTTACGCTAGCAGTCCTAATTTCCAACATTCTTCTTGTGAGCGTGTGGGTGCTATTCTGTCATTCTGCGTAACCGATTAATCTGAGATGTACCCTTGACCCTGTGGCTCCTGCAAGATGCAATTTCATTTCCACCCCCACACTACTACAGAAGTCAGACAGACGCTCCTAACGTTCTAAAGAGAGATGCCTGAAAAACTTTCAGCAATAAATGTCTTCTGGAGTCGTCCGCTGTAAGGAAATGACACAAAATTCACAAACTTTCTTACGTAACTAGTGGGATACATACTAATGAAATTTCTATACAAGGTTTAAGATTGTTATTGACTTGGCAGAATGGCTGAGAGCTGCGCCTACTCAACTTGAATAATTATCCGTTAGAATGTTGCTAGGTATGGTCGAGGCTGTCGCGTGTGAAATGCAGTGAAGTGTACTGTTGTGGAGGAAATATGGGGCTCGCAAGAGCTGTAGCGCACAATACCGTAAGCTGCAATGACTGCTGTCTGCGCCGCTCGCTGCTGGCAAATAAGATAACTCTCGTTCTATCTGGATTGACCTTCGCCAATCAAACTCTCCCTATTCGCCCCTAGTCTAACTATTGGCGTGGTACACTGGTCAGATAACCAGTTCATCACGATGCCACTCAAAATTCGCTCGCAGGCATGTAACTATAACTCAGTCCGTTCACACCGCACAATAAGTGTGGCGGCCAACACAGTGAACAACACTTAATCGCAAGGACTCAATATAGAGTCGCACTCCGATTCGCTCTTGACAGAGGTGCTCTCCCAGTGAAGTACTGAGGAGAGACTTGTTCCTCGCTCTTTGAGTACACGTACGAGTGCACACACTCTCGTTACGTGTTCTCGCTCCAAGAGCGACAACGGAATGGTCCTCTGAAGGGACTGCCCTCCTGGCGTGCGGTTGCCTCTCCTGAGCTAAAAGCCCCTGCGACCATCGTGTTTTGAATGTATGTGTGTACGCCAGCCTCGAGTATTTCAATCTCGGTGCGCATTTGCGATTTACTAGTTATTTGCATATCGTTTACATGAATTCATACAACACTGACTTTATCTTGTCGAATTTGGGTTCGAATGAAGCGTCTTTATGTGCAGAATATGACTGTGAAGGCGAAATATGTAAGCAATGAAGGTCAGGAGACCACGATGTCTTACATTCTGTAGCACTATATCTCAAATTCTTCGATTCTCTTCTTTTCTGGTTTCCTGACAATCCATGTTTCACTACCATAAAATGCTGTGCTCCATACGTACATCCTCAAATTCAGACCTATGTTTATGTTTGATACTTGTAGACTTCTCAAGGCCAGGAATGCCTTCTTTGCCAGAGTTACATTGCTTTTTATGTCCTTGCTCTGTCCATCATGGGTTATTTTGCTTACTAAATAGCTGAATTCCTTAACCGGATCTACTTCGTGATCAATAATCCTCATGCTCTTGTACGTCTCATTACTTGCGTCTATCTTTTATTTAATCCCAGTCTATATTCAGTACTCATTAGACTATTCATTTCATTCAGCAAATCTTGTAATTCTTCTTCCATTTCACCTAGGATAGTAATGTCATCAGCGAATCTTATCATTGATATCCTTTCAGCTTGAATTTTAATTCCATTCTTGAAACTTTTAGTTTCATCATTCTTTCTTCGATATATAGACTGAACAGCAGGAGCGAAAGACTATATCCCGGTCTTACACTCTTGTGATTCCGAGTACTTCGTTGTTGGTCTTCCACTCTTATTGTACCCCCTTGATTCTTTTACATGTTGCATATTACTCATGTTTCCCTATAGTTCACCCCTATTTTTCTCAGAATTTCGAACATCTTGCATCATTTGACATTGTCGCACAATTTCCCAGGTCGCAAATCCTATTAATGAGTCTTTATTCTTCTTTAATCCTGCTTCATCTTCCGAAGACATTTCATACAGTTGACCACAAGATTCTATTGAATAAATTAGAAGCATTAGGAACAAGAGGGGTAGCTAATCACTGGTTTCGATCATACGTAACAGATAGGGTACAAAGAGAAGAGATAACACATACTTCAAATAGATCTAAACATTTAGTAAAACATTTATCAGAACCAAAATACATTAATATAGGGGTTCCACAAGGTAGCATATTAGGACCAATACTGTTCCTGATATACATCAATCTCTTTCCCAGTAGTGTTACTCATGATGAAAAAATCCTCTTCACTGATGACAGCAATAATATAGACACTGAGAAAACAAGAGAACTCCTTGCCAAGAAAGCAAATGAAGCTCTCAAGGAAGTTTATGATTGGTCAATAAGCAATAAAGTGACATTGAACATAGAGAAAACTAATGCCATGAATTTCAGTTTGAAGAGGAAAAATGACAATGTTCAATTAAATGTAGATGGCACCTCTAAAGATATGTAACAAATGCAAAATTTCTAGGAATGAATACTGATTCTCAGTTGAAGTGGTGTGAACACACAAACGTACTTGCAAACAGAATATCATCAGTATGCTATGCCCTTAAAATCTTATCATCAGTGTGTAACAAGAAGTGCCTTTTAGTTACATATTATTCATATGTACACTCATTTCTTAGCTATGGCATTCTTTTTTGTGGAACAAATGCACAAAATATGAACACAATTTTCAAACTCCAGGAAAGACCCATAAGAATAATAACCAAAAGTACTAGTCAAGCTCATTGTAAAGATCTGTTCAGAACACCAGGGACTTTAACTGCTCCATTGGAATACAGTTACCAGTCAGCTGTACACATCAAAAATAACATTGGTAATTACTGCACAAACTGCTCTGTCGATGACCATGCAACAAGAAATAGGCTCAACTTACATTTACCAAGAAAAAATAAACATAAAACTCAAAACAGCATTTTCTACCAAGGAATGAAACTGTACAATAAGTTACCAAAAGAGATTAAAGAAATTGCAAAAATACACTTATTTAAAAAGGAGGCTGTAAAGTACCTGTTATGCAATACATTTTATACATTGAAGGATTACTTAGCTAAAACGGAGTAGGAGTTTGATAAACAAATGTTATACAATTAAATAATAATAATAATGATTATAAAAAATCCAACATAACACCTTCACTTTATGTTTTTTCCTTCTTTTTTTTCCTTTCTAGAAATACTTACTCCCAAGCTATGCATAGCATAATACTAACACCTCTTCCTCTTTCTGAGCTTATGGATGGATGCTGACTCAGTTTTTCAGGATGGCAAATGGGAAGTTGCAGTACAGAAAATGGCCCAGAGATCTCTTGTGTGTGTGTGTGTGTGTGTGTGTGTGTGTGTGTGTGTGTGTGTGTGTGTGTGGTGTGTGTGTGTGTGTGTAGTGAGTGAAGTGTTATGAAAAAATGTGTGTATTGTGTGTGCAGTGACTGATAGTGAGATATGAGTGAACAATGTGGCATTACATTATTTAATAAGTTATTTGTAAAAAAAGTATTGTATGCCAGGAGTAAATCTAATGATTGTCTCTAGCTAGAAGTCTGTAAATATATGTGTATACGAATTAGTTTATTTTAAATTGATCCAAATTTGTAAATACTTTGACATGTCCTATATCCTCGTAAAAAGAGATCTATGGATGAATAAGGCTACTACTACTACTACTACTTCTTCCAATATCAGGCGCAACGTCAGAACTGCCGCTCTGTTGCCTTTACCTTCCCTAAAGCCGAACTAATGGTCATCCGCAATTTTCTTTTCCATTCTCTTGCACATTATTTTTGTCAGTAGTTTGGATGCATGAGCTGTTAATTGATTATGCGATACTTCTCGCACTTACTGGCTCTTGCAATCTTCGGAATTGAATGGTTGATGGTTTTTCCCAAAGTCAGATGGTATATTGTTAAACTCATACCTTCAACACATCTTCGTGAATAATCGTTTTGTCGCCACTTCCCTCAACGATTTTAAAAATTCTGATAGAATGTTATCTGTCCCGTCTGCCTTATTCGATGTTAAGTCTTCCAAAGCTCTTTTAAGTTCTGATTATAATATTAGATCCCCTATCTCTTCTATTCGCCCCCTGTTCTTCTTTTCTTAAGTCATCAGTGTTCTCTGTCATAAAGACCTTCAATATACTCTTTCCACCTACCCACTCTCCCCTCTTCATTTAATAGTGGAATTCCCATTGCAGTCTCAGTATTACCACACTCGCTTTCAATATCACCAAAGGTTGTTCTGACTTTTCTACTTGCTGAGTCAGTCCTTCGGACAAACATTTCTTTTTCGATTTCTACACATTTTGCATGAAGTCATTTCTCTTTAGCTTCCCTGAACTTCCTATTTATTTCGTTCCTAAGTGACTCGTATTTCTGTATTCCTGAATTTCGCTGAACATTTTTGTACTTCCGCTTTCATCTATCAACCGAAGTATTTCTTTAGTTTCCCATAGTTTTTACGCAGTTACCTTCTTTACACTTACGTTTTTCCTTCCATCTGTATATTTGTCCCACTTCCTTGCCGATTTATTTTTCCTGACTAGTCTCTTAAACTTCAGCCTATTCTTCATCACTTCTAAATTGGGATCTGAATCTATATCTGCTCCTAGTTACGCCTTACAGTCCAGTATCTGATTTCGGAATTTCTACTCACCATGATGTAATTTAACTGAAATGTTCGCATATCTCGTGGCCTTTTCCAAGTACATCTCTTCCTCTTGTGATTCTTGAGCAGAGTATTTGCTATTACTGGCTGAAATTGATTGTGGATCTCAATTAGTCACTCTCCTCTCTTGTTCCTAGTACCAAGCCCATACTCTCCCGTAACTCTTTCTTCCTTACTTACTGGCGTAACGAAGTTGCTGGCTTGCCTCCTTGACTGGTAGCAGCAGATCTTATCGATACTAGTACTGTCTTGCTATCTTTGGTGTGACCGTTGGTGGTGGTGTGTGTGGTAGTCAGTCAGTTGGGACGGAGCAGAGAGGAAGTCTCCACAGCGCGGGCCAGGCCAGGGCCTCTGGCGGTGTGCACGTTGAATCGTGAGGCGCTGGCTGTGACAGCAACGAAATTCGTTGCCCACCGAACCTGGACGCTGAAGTTGAGTGATCAGTTAACCTGTTATGAAACCTCAACTATTGTGACATCTCTCCATTCATTTGCGAGTTGTTGCACCGTGGGCCGTTTGGGCTAGCAGCAACGTATGATGTGTTGCCGAGTTGGCGAAATCTTGCAGCCATCTTCCTACATTGTAATTAATTATTAAATTGAGTGCTGCTTGCCAGTGAAGTGTGCCAACGGTATTTTCTGCCCTGTGGCTGTTAACGCCCCAGTTACCTGCCCCGGTCGTTAGCGTAGTTTTCCGGCAGTGTGCCTTTCGTCGTCGTGTTGATGCTGTCCAACACAGCTTGTAGTTCGACAGCCTTTTAAGTTTTTGGTTCATATTTTGCTTGGAGTGGTTATTGTTCCCTTGGCTGTTTTTAGACGCCAATTTCTGAAGATTTAGTGCTGTTCGTATCCTCGTCCTCACCTGATATTTTCCATCGTTGTGCCATTGGTCGGATGGAAGAGAATAGGTTAAATTGTTGGTCAGTCCTTGGGCCGTCCCTAGTTTGGGTTGCCATCCAATTATTTAACTTCAGCTATTGGCTGCCTGTCTCACCTCACCTTACGGTTGAGCTACCTTCTCAGGCTGACCCTTGGAACACTTCTGAGCACCACTTGTTCTGTTTGTTTTAGATTGTGATTTTCATTTTAGTTCGAAGTACTGTGCAAGGCCTTGAGCCGTGAATTAATTCAGTTCTTTTTAAATTTTACATAAAGGCCTTCAGCCATGTTAAATTACAATTTTGAAGATTGATTTTATTTTTAAAAAAAATTTTCCATAAAATTCGTTCTATCTGAAATTGTTTGGAATCCAGGCCTTAAGCCGTTAGTTGTTCGATGTGTGATGTGTAGCCTTCAGCCGAGGATTTACGTGAACCCCTTTTAATAAGGCCTTCAGTCGTGTGTATTTTTTAAAGGAAATTTTTTATAAGAAGGAAGGGTCTTTTTTTTTTTTTAAATTGTGTGTCTGACTTGTTGTTCAGTCCTTAAGCCGTTGTTTCAAATATGTTTGTGGCGTTCAGCCGTGCAATAAGTTAATATTTATTTAATTAGGCTTTTGGACATTCTGTTGTAAGTTTAAAAGGAAATTTCTTGGTTAGAAAAAAATGTTTATTAATGTTTCAATTATACTTGTCCTTCAGACGTGTAGTGTAGGCCTTCAGCCGCTAATTTAAAATTGTATGATTTTTTTAATTTTACCTTCTATTTTTAATTACTTTTGATGTCTAAGTCAGGTCTTCAGCCGTTCTTGTGCGCTCTCTGTGTACCTACCAACTAGGTTTCAGTATTCCAAACCTCCATGACTATTAGACCATCTCCCTTTACGTACTGAATTACTCATTCAGTATCCTCATATACTTTCTCTAATTCTTCATTTTCAACTTGTAACGTCGGCCTATATACCTGCACTATTGTTGTTGTTGATTTGCTGTCGGTTCTGATGAGAACAACCCTATCACTGAATTGTTTACAGTAACTCACGCTGATTATTCAGCGTTATTATCATGGTCACCTCCCCCTTGGCTGTCCCCTCCCGGAAATCCGAATGGTGTACTAGTCCGGAATCTTTTGCCAATGGAGAGATCATGACACCTTTTCAGTTACATTCCGCTATCCGTGATTATAAGGGTAACTTCATCGGTAAAGAGAATTCTTTGAAGAAAGAATCTATTGCGCTAATGTAGCATCAGAAACGAGTGACAGAACTACATTCGTCTTCCGTAATGCTGCTGGTTGATCTGCTGGTGAAGTGACACATGTTATGGACGGCTGCTGTTTGCGCACAAAATGCGAAAAAGATTCTGCCCTAACTTGTTCCAGAGCCACTTGCAATTTCTCTGGTCTAACACTTGGAGCAACAGCTGTCACAACACCTACGTATTTCGTTTGCTCCTTACCCACTGCATAGTATTCCTGTGCCTGCCAATAACCATTTTCTGCAAATTCGCTGAATTCTCATTCCTGTTGGTCGTCGTATGGCGGGACACTGTTGAGCCTATACTTAACTGTCCTCTCCGCGCTCCTTCTCCATTTTCCTCAAAGAAGCAGGGTAGCTACTTTCTCTTGGTTTAGAAGAGACGTTTATTTTTTCAGACTAAACAGCACTCTACACAGGTGAATGACACAGACAGAAAGAAACTGTATTTCCTCTGTGCCCCATAACGGTATAGCGACGTTGTAAAACCCTGTTTCCCCTTGTCTGACGTGAAGTCTTTCCTTACTTGGACTTGAAACACACAATCGGCATAAGGCACCAACAGATTACCTGACCAAAAAAGAAAAATCCTAAGCTGTAAAAACTGTAATTACTCTAACACTTGTAATCGGATTTTGAACAGTGAAAAGCTGTAGAATTGCTTTCTCTTACAACTACAGTAATAGCAACAGAAAATATTATACAAGGGGCAATGAAATGAAATTCGAACATCCTCTACAATCGGATCATGGAATGGTTCCATACAAAAGTAAACACCACATGCCTTAAGACATTTATCCCAATACGAAACGAGACGATCAATCGCTGTTTCGTAGAGTATGATCGGCCGCTGACGGATCCACTCTTGCACTTCCTCGTCCTACTTAAATCAACGTCCATGCATGTCTTTCTTCAAGTCGCCAAATGTGTGGAAATCACACGTTCAAGATCTAGGCTGCACTGAGGATGTTGCAGTGTTTCCCAGCCAAATCGCTGAGACGCAGCCTTCGTCCGATTGGCGGTGAGGAGGCTGGCGTTATCGTGCAACATGATGATTCCGTCCGGCAACATTACGACAATCCGAGAGCAAAAGGCAAAGCGAGTAATGGAGACATCCCATATCTCCCCCGCCAAAGAACTCCAAAGATGTTCACACAAGTTCAGGTGAGGTCATGACTACCTCCTTCTTCACCTGCAGGGACCCTTCGATCATAGAGTTCCTCCGGAGTGGAACCACAACCAGTGCGCGACGCAATGAAGATGCTTTGCAGAAACTGCGTCCTCCCGTAAAGTCAAAACGCCCAAGACTGCTGTCGTACTGAATCATCCCGTTGCATGATGACGCCCGCCCCCACACTGTCAGTCCGACGAGGGCTACATTTCAGTGGTTTGGCTGGGAAACACTGCAACATCCTCCGCACAGCCTGGATCTTGCGCTTCTGATTTTCACATCTTTGGCGACATGAAGAAAGGTATGCGCGGATGTCGGATTCCGTCGTACGAGGACATGCAAGAGAAGGTGCGTTTGGGCATCCGTCAGCGGCAGATGGAGTTCTATGAAACGGAGATTGATCGTCTCATCTCCCACGCGAATAAATATCCCAACGCGTGTGGTGATTACTTTCGAATGCTACCGCTCCATGTTCTCGTTGTGGAGGGTGTTCGGATTTCATTTGGCAGCGTCTCATAGTAATGAAAAAGTAGTTAATTGAGTGGCCGAGCGTTTCTAGGCGCTTCAGTCCGGAACCGCGCTCGCAGGTTCGAATTCTGCCTCGGGCATGGATGTGTGTGTGACGTCTTTAGGTTAGTTAGGTTTAAAGTAGTTCCAAATCTAGGGGACTGATGACCTCAGATGTTAAGTTCCATAGTGCTTAGAGCCATTTGAATCATTTGAGTTAATTGAGATCCATTGCAATCCATATTTGAAGACAGAAGGTGAATTTTATAAATGGTTGGCCACCATGTTTGAAAATACTATAAAATTTACATATGGAATTATTTCCGTGTTTGGAAGTACCTACCCTTGTGAGCAGCGATTTTCTGTTATAAAAGGGAACAAACCGCCTGTCATATTCAAATTATCAGATGTTCATTTAGACCAGTTTTGGAAGTAATTAATGCGGATAAGTTTTTACCGAAATAGGGAAGATAGCAACAGAAAAGTGAGGTCAGATGTTAGCGAGAAAATATTGTCCTCGTGTCTTGTGCTATATTTTTCCAAATCAATTTAATTTCCATGAAAGCATAATTTGAAGTCTTTTTTCCGCCGGCCTAAACCTGAACTTTATTTTGAATCTGACACACTTAAACGGTACTGTAAATATTTAAGGTGAAGAGCTTAGCTGAATTACCCTGTGGTACAGCCAGATCAAAATAAGACTCATTCTCCGAAATTCTGTGCAGCATCAGTCATAGTGATTTCATACATGCTCCGCGAAGAAAAGATACGGTATATATATATGAAGATGGTATCTGTTCTTTCGGACATGTCCGAGAGAACAGATACCATCTTCATATATATATATATATATATATATATATATATATATATATATATATATAGTTAAGGCTCACTGGCCATTTGACCATCAAACAGTGCTCGAACTCTTACGGGAATCGGCAGTAAAGCCGCGAGTAATGAGTATAATGGGCAGGGGCACTATTAATATAGTGCGCGACAGTAAGTTGGCCGGCCGATGTGACCGAGCGGTTCTAGGCCCTTCAGTCTGGAACCGCGCGACCGCTACGGTAGCAGGTTTGAATCCTGCCTCGGGCATGGATGTGTGTGATGTCCTTAGGTTAGGTAGGTTTAAGTAGTTCTAAGTCTAGGTGACTGATGACCTCAGATGTTAAGTCCCATAGTGCTTAGAGCCATTTGACAATAAGTTACGAATGTAGATCTCACGGAAGGCGTGCCAGAGATCCTGCAGTCGCACTATCCTCTGTGTTCTCGGTGGCTCAGATGGATAGAGCGTCTATCATGTAAGTAGGAGACCCCGGGTTCGAGACCAGGTCGGGGCACAAATTTTCAACTGTCCCCGTTAACTTATATCAACGCCTGTGTGCAGCTAGGGGTATTAATTGCATTGTAAAAGATACGCTGTCCAGTCACGTTAATGTCGTCACCTGTCAAAAGCCTGAATAACCATCTTTTGCTATGTGGACGCGAAAGAAGACAATCAGTGAGATTGTGGATGGAATCGGCAGTCATGTGGAGCCATGCCGACTCCAGTGCCGTGGCCGGCCGCGGTAGGTTTCTCGGTTGAAGAAGATCCATGACGCGAACAGCCCGATCGAGGTGGCGCAACAGATTTTCGGTCGGGTTGAAATCCGCAGGATTTGGTGGCCAAGGGAGTACGATATATTCATCCTGGTGCTGTCCGCCCCCGGAGCTGAATGGTCCCCGTGACAGATTGTCAATCCTCTGGGCCCGAGTTCGATTCCCGGCTGGGTCGGGGAATTTTCTCCGCCCAGGGACTGGGTGTTGTGCTGTCATCATCCTATCAACCTCATCGACTGCAGGTCGCCGAAGTGGCGTCAAATTGTAAGACCGGCACGCGGCGAACGGCCTGCCCGACGGTGGGCCATTGCCATACGATTAAATAAATAATCCTGGTGCTCTTCGAACCATGCACTTAAGCTGCGAACTGCGTGATACGTTGCATTGTCGTGACGGTAGATGTCATCGTGCCAAGGAAAAACAAATTGCATGTAAGAGTGGAAATGGTCCCTAAGGATAGATGCATAGTTCTGTTGATGCATTGGACCCCCCTGAAAGACGAGATCAGCTAGGGTATGCCACGAAAACATTCTCCAGACCATAATGCACTCTCCTTAAATGCTTTCAGACGTTTCACGCCGTACACGCCAACGGCCGTCTGTCCGATGGAACATAAAACGCGACTCTTCTGAAAAGGCCCCATGTGACCACTCAGTGGACGTCCAGCTGTGGTACTGGCGAGCACATTCCGTCCTTCGTCGTCGATGAACAGCAGTCAGCATGGGCAAACGAACACCTGCGCCGAAGGCCCATATGCAGCAAAGGTCGGCTGAACGGTCGTTGAGGACACACTTCTGGTAGCCCTTTAGTTCATATGGGCTGTCAGTTGCTCAACAGCTGCACGTCTATTCGCCGGCACACATCGCAGTCGTCGTTCACCGCCGGCCGCGGTGGCCGTGCGGTTCTAGGCGCTTCAGTTCGGAACCGCGAGACTGCTAAGGTCGCAGGTTCGGATCCTCCCTGGGGCATGGATGTGTGTGATGTCCTTAGGTTAGTTAGCTTTAAGTAGTTCTAAGTTCTAGGGGACTGATGACCTCAGATGTTAAGTCCCATAGTGCTCAGAGCCAGAGCCGTCATTAACCCGTCACGTAAAGCCCGTGGTGCACACAATTGCCTCGGTGTCAGTTTTCGTAGCACCACTTTGCCATTCACGGTATTCTTTAACCATAGCAGGATGCGAACAGTTTACAGAGTTACGTGCTTTGGAAAACCAATTATAATGCCCTTTTTGATGTCAGATATATTGCTTCGTTTCCTTATTACGACAATGAGTGCACTGTGTTCCGCATCCCCCCACACGCATTAATATACCCTCCACTACTTGTGCAGCTACCTTCCGTCTGCTAGTAATTATTGCACACCGACATCGTACAGAGGCGGAAGTCACATTAACGTGTTTGGACCGTGTACACCCAAATGTGCTAAGACTGAGTTACGCGGAGATGGCGCTCGATATGGTCCCAGATGTGTTTCATCGCATTCAGATCTGATGAAGTTGGTGATCAAGGGAGCAACATTAGTTCACTGTCGTGCTCCTCAAAGCAATGTAGAATGAATCTCACATTATGCCATGGACAGCTATTCTGCTGGAAGATGCCTTCGCTGTCGGAGAATTCATCAGGCCAAAAGGGATTCATGTGGTCTGCAATAATGTTCATGTAGTTCACAGTTGTCATGGAGCCTTTGATTCATACCAAATGAAAATCTTGAATATCGCAATACTGCCCCAACAGGCTGTCATTCGTCTGGAGGATGACGTATCCAGACACGTCCATAGACCTGGTGCCACAAGAAACATGATTCAAAATGGTTCAAATGGCTCTGAGCACTATGGGACTTGACATCTATGGTCATCAGTGCCCTAGGACTTAGAACTACTTAAACCTAACTAACCTAAGGACATCACACAACACCCAGTCATCACGAGGTAGAGAATATCCCTGACCCCGCCGGGAATCGAACCCGGGAACCCGGAAGACACGTGTTTCATTCGACCAGTTGACACTTTATATTGACCCATGATCCATTCTAGATGATCCTGAGCCCACTGCTTCGCACCTGTATTTGGGCTCATCAGCGTATATTTGGTGATACGGTAAAAAAGAATACGCATAAGAGGCAGCAAAAATCCGAAAGCCTGTGTTACGATTATTCAATATCGAGCACCGCTGTAATTATGCACCACACCGAGCTAGAACTCTTAATGACAGTTTCTCACTTGCCCACACAGAGTGTAAAGTTTTATTTTTGGTATTCAGTGAAAGTGATATGAGTTATCTTTTTATTCGATATGTCAAACTTCTTGTCCGTATAATTGACATTTTACAAACAGAAGCCTCCAGTAGTCGATACTTTACGCCGCAGAGGTTCTGAGTATAGGCAATGTAATCTTTGGTTGTCAGTAGCATTGTCGTTGCCAGTGTCGCATTCAGTGGGAAGTAAGTGAAGGAGTCAGGTGTTGGTTACCTTGCCGTACGCAAATACAGAGGATACTACTTTTTGGAAATAAAGATCTATAAAGATTGATTTGCAAAAAGTGAAGATATTCAGGTAATGTTGTCGCTGCATTACTTGCCCACGCGTAATTTATCATGAGTTTGAGAAAGGCGAATATGTAGCACGATTGTCCTTTATTGATTCGGGTCAGTTAGTTTGACTGTCGAGACGTGATTAACAAAGTTATCTGTTCACATAGTTTGGACTCAGAGTTATAGATTAAGCACTTCTTTACTATTTGAGTAACGTGTTATATGGCAGACGGTCACGAAAAAAAGGCCGGAAGAGCGGTGCCCCTCCGTATTTGCATCCGGTGTCGCCTAAGGCCTGAGGATGACACAGCGGCCGGTCGGTAGCGCTGGACCTTCAACGCCTGTTCGAACGGTGTTTGTTTTCTTTTATTATTATATGGCAGGATGATATTTTTAATAAAAATAAAGTTTGTAAATATTGTTATCACTGTTAAGGCATGAGGTTCATAATTCACAATACTGTTTTCGAATGCTAGTCTAGTCTGCATTGTTTAGTAAATTCAGTTTCTACCACCATCTTATAAATTCAGTTTCTACCACCATCTTCTAACGAAAGTATTATTTCCTAATTGTGTGTCGCCACACTGCACTTAGCGGAACACAGTTGTTAACGCTTAATGTACACTATATGATCAAAAGTATCCGGACACCCCCAAGAACACACGTTTTTCATATTAGGTGTATTGTGGTGCCACTTACTGCCGCGTACTCCATATCAGCGACCTCAGTAGTCATTAGACATCGTGAGAGAGCTGAATGGGGCGCTCCGCGGAGCTCACGGACTTCGAACGTAGTCAGGTGATTGGGTGTCACTTGTGTCATACGTTTGTACGCGAGTTTTCCACACCCCTAAACATCCGATGTGATAGTGAAGTGAAAACGTGAAGGGACACGTACAGCACAAAAGCGTACAGGCCGACCTCATCTGTTGACTGACAGAGACCGTCGAGAGCTGAAGAGGACTGTAATGGGTAATAGGCAGGCATCTATCCAGACCATCACACAGGAATTCCAAACTGCACCAGGACCCACTGCAAGTACTATGACAGGCGGGAGGTGAGAAAACTTGGATTTCATGGTCGAGCGGCTACTCATAAGCCACACATCACGCGGGTAAATTCCAAACTATGCCTCGCTTGGTGTAAGGAGCGCTAACATTGGACGATTGAACAGTGGAAAAATGTTGTGTGGAGTGACGAATCACGGTACACAATGTGGCGATCCGATGGCGGAGTGTGGGGATGGCGAATGCCTGGTGAACCTCATCTGCCAGCGTGTGTAGTGCCAGCAGTAAAATTCGGAGGCGGTAGTGTTATGGTGTGGTGATGCTTTTCATGGAGGGGGCTTGCACTCATTGTTGTTTTGTCTGGCACTATCGCAGCACAGGCCTACATTGATGTTTTAAGCACCTTCTTGCTTCCCACTGTTGCAGAGCGATTCGGGGATGGCGATTGCATCTTTCAGCACGATCGAGTACCTGTTCGCAATGCACGGCCAGTGGCGGAGTGGCTACACGATAATAACATACATGTAATGGACTGGCCTGCACAGAGTGCTGACCTGAATCCTATAGAACAATTTTGGGATGTTTTGAAACTCCAACTTCGTGCCAGGCCTCACCGATCGACACCGACACCTCTCCCCAGTGCAGCGCTCCGTGAAGAATGGGCTGCCATTCCCCAAGAAACCTTCCGACACCTGATTGAACGTATGCCTGCGATAGTGGAGACTGTCATCAAGGCTAAGGGTGGGCTAACACCATACTGAATTTCAACATTTCGATGGAGGGCGCCACGAATTTCTAAGTTATTTTCAGCCAGGTATCCGGATACTTTTGATCACATTGTGTATGATGTGATTCTGTTTGTTAAATATCAAGTGCAAACATATTAAGTATGGCGCTTAGAATAAAAAGATACCTCACTTCACTTTCATTGAATATGAAAAACAAGCTAGAAACCTCACAAGTGCATATTTCTACAGAGACCTGCATCGGCTATCTTTGTCGACATTAGTTTCATTAGTTTGATTCATTTGTTTATCTTCCGAAAGTCTTTTTCAATAACTAATGTAAATATGAAATGCTAGTATGAGTGAGGATTCCAGCGTGGTCAGATTAGCTTTCTAATAAGCTATTTATTAATTGAAATAACTAATTTATTAATTATTATTATTTATAGGTATGCATACTGCCGCCAGCTTTGTACGAGGACTTCTGTTGCCTGCGTTAGCTCAAGGCCAAAGTCCCGTACCGACTGCAACTTTCTCACACTCTGTGATCAGAGTGGCTGCCAGTCATATGGAGTGGCAAACCTGCCCCTCCCTTCAAACACGCACAGCTATAGCAGCAGACGTAGCTGAAACAGAAACTCACGATCTATTGCCAGCGCCACTGCTTGGTAGTGTAAAACTTGTTGTGTTTACTTGTGTCACCACATTGAACAGTGTTGTTGTGGCCCTCAGTCCCAAAACTAGTTTGATGTAGCGCTCCACTTTAGTCCATCTCTCAAGTTTTTTGGTATCTGCGTGACTACTCATTTTGAACATGCGTATTGTAGCCACGCTTTGATCATTTCGCTTTCCCTCTTCGATTTGTACCTCCACACTTCTTCCCTTTATCAAGTTAACCATTCCCTGATGGTTCAGGACGTGTTCTATCATTATTTTAGTCGTATTGTGCCATAAATTTCTTCTCTTCCTGGTTCACTTCAGTACCTCGTCACTAATTATCCGATCTGCTCGTTCAATATTCAGCATTCTTCTGTTGCTCCTATTGTCTTCTTGTCTGTCAAGTTTATCATCTACCTTTCACTCCTGTTGACAGCTACACTCCAGACGAATTCCACCAGAAAAGATTTCACAACACTTATTTACGTTATCCATTAACGTATTCCTTTTTTTTTCGGAAAAGCTCTTCTTGCTATTTCAAGCCTGCATCTTCTGTACTCTTTGCCACTGTCGAGCAGTTTGTTCTCCTAATAGTAAAACCTGCGTACTATATATAGTGTCCCATTTCTCAACGTAATTCCCTCAGCATCGTCCAATTTAATTCGACAATGTTCCATTACCTTTGTTTCACTTTGGTTGAAGTTCATCTTACAGTCTCCCTTCAAATCAGCTTCCATTTCGTTACACTTGCTCCCAATAGCTTTTCTGTCTGACAGATATATAGTGTCACCGACAAGTAACAAAATTTTTATTTGTTCTCCTTAATTTCAATCGCTTTTCCAAATTTCTCATTGATCTCGTTTACTGCACGTTCATTGTAAAGATCGAATAACATCGGAGACAGGCTACAACCTGGGGAAGCGGTTATCGCTGAAACAACTGCTTTTCGGTTATACCAGTTGTTTTTTCATTTCCAATTTAACTTGACTGTTAAGACCGCTCTAAATAATTATTTTCTGAAGTAACCGATTTTCGGTTTTTATTGCAGTTCTTTCCAGCACAAAAGTAGACATCGAACAGACTGAAAAATTCTATAACCCCCTCAGACTTTTGTCCAAGATAGATACGTAAAATAAAAATATCAAATAAAACGGTAAATAAAAGGAAACTTAATCCGTTTACCGATCGTTCCTTTTCTAGAAAAGTAATTAGGGTTGAATACTACAAATAATTCGCCAATATTCTCCTACTGATTCTAATTTTTTAAACCTCTGCTCAAAAATCGCGTTGTAATTGAAGATCATACCACTGTTTGGCAACAACGATTAGTCAGTGCTAAAGGATGAAAACTGAGGTTGGAGAATTCTATTTTTCGTGTTAAGTTGTCCGTTTCCAAAGACTGTAGGAATATAAAGAGATATTATGAAGACACAGGTAACAGATCAGCTACTTTCTACTCTTATTGTAAGTTATGAATGAGTTGTCAAGTTTTTAATTCGCTACTATTGCCGTAACTTCCTTTCTCTTTCATTATTTCGTAGAAATGACGGACAATTAACGAGCTTTTAGGTTAAATTTGTAGCTTTCTTTTCTTCAATTATTTCGAATGAAAATTCTTTTATTATTCAAATATTTATCTTACATTTTAATAGGATTTTGAATACAAATAAATTTTTATTGACAGAGCCAAAAATGCTTTTTCAAAAAATTCTAATGTACAGTCTAAATAGTTATACTTTCTTATGATTACCATGCGACATTTGCTTCAAGCGCTTACATACACTACTGGCCATTAAAAGATGCCTGTCATCACGACTGCTAGTGATACGAGGCCGTTGGGATCCAGCACTGCGTTCCGTATTACCCTCCTGAATCCACCGATTCCATATTCTGCTAACAGTCATTAGATCTCGACCAACGCGAGCAGAAATGTAGCGATACGATAAACCGCAATCGCGATAGACTACAATCCGACTTTTGTCAAAGTCGGAACGTGATGGTACGCATTTCTCCACCTTACACGAGGCATCACAACAACGTTTCATCAGGCAACGCCGGTCAACTGCTGTTTGTGTATGAGAAACTTTCCTCATGTCAGCACGTTGTAGGTGTCGCCACCGGCGCCAACTTTGTGTGAATGGTCTGAAAAGCTAATCATTTGCATATCACAGCATCTTCTTCGTGTCAGTTAAATTTCGGGTCTGTAGAACGTCATCTTCGTGGTGTAGCAATTTTAATGGCCAGTAGTGTAGCTATTTACACAGTAGAAAACCAGCAGAGGGGTCACGATCGGAAAATGAAATACTTCCTCACTGCCGCCGAATGAAATCCTAGGTTACAATCAAGACTGTGTGATCACAGCGAGGAAGTGGTCTCAGAAAGTGCAGGATAAACGATGAATAGAACAAAGCGAAAGGAGAGATAAGCAGTCCCTGTAAACGACCTAGACTTTTCCTGAGATGTTATTCAGCACATTGAGCAAGCAGTAAGAGAAACAAAGAAAGAATTTGGATTAGGAATTAAAGTTCAGGGAGGAGAAATAAAAACATTAAGTTTCGTCGATGACATTGTTTTTCTGTCAAAGAGCAAAGGGCTTGGAAGAGCAGTTGAACGGAACGGACAGTGTTTTGAGAGTATAAATAAACATCAACAACACCAAAACAAGGCTAATGGCATGTAGTCGAATTAAATCAGACGATGCTGAGGGAATCAGATCCGGAAACGACACTTGAAGTAGTAAGTGAGCAGGAAAATAATTACGGATGACTGAAGCAGAACGGATGTAAAAAGTAGACTGACAATCGCCAAGGAAAGCGTTTCTGAAGAAGAGAAATTTGTTAACATCGGATAAGAATTTACTTGTTAGGAAGTTTCTCTGGAAGTATTTTTATGGTGCGTAGCCACGTACGGTATCAGGCTTGGGCCGAAGATTAGATGGATAGATCATGTAACTGATGAGAAGGTACTAAGTATAACTGGGGAGAAAGGAAATTAATGGCGCGACCTGACTAGAAGAAGCATAGACACTTTCTGAGACATCAAGGGGTCATCAATTAGATATTGGAGAGAAGTGTTGGGGTTAAAATTTGTAGAGGGAGAGCAAGAGATGGATACAGTAAGCATATTCAGAAGGTTGTAAGTTGCAGTACCTATTCAGAGATAAAAAGGCTTACACAGCATGGAGTAGCACGGATAGATGCGTCAAACCAGCCTTCCGACTAAAGACCACAACAACAAAAACACCCATCACTTTGACCTCCTTCTGCAGGGTAGAATCCGATTTGAGGATAATGTTACGTGTCATACGGTTACAAATTATGCACTGCTTGACAAAAAAAGATTGAAGTGCCCAGAATACATGATCGGATGTCAATGTAACTTCGTGCACGCACCCATCATCGGTGGGTATGTAAATGATAATGATTTCATGTTCTCTGTAACATGTATCACGGCCATCAGAGGAAATTGGTGTTGTTAGGGTTTAGAGTTCTTACCAGGCCTGGTAAGGTATATCAGGGGCGTGAATAGTGTCATATGTTGAATGCCCACTGTGAAGGACATGGAGACGCCACATGCTCGCGGTTGACACCGTTATCAGCACCTGGAACAGTTTTAAACAGGCGTCGTTCTGAAACTCCATTTGGACTGAGAGGTTCCATGTCTTTTGCATGTCGCCTCGCATATTCATCAATTTTCTATATCATTGCACGGTAGTAACAGACCGAATAAGGTTATTGTAATGAGAGTATTTGTACTGAGAGCTCAAAAAATACTTTTCGCTCGATTCCTAAACATGTTGTTTTACTTCTCTGGGTGTCTTGTGCGAGGCGAGCATCGGAGGACGCGGCACGCTGCGTTTCCGGGTGGGGGCTGCAATTCCCTGAATTCTGAGAGGTTCGTACAGTAGGCTTAAGCGCCTGGTGGAACGACTGACGTTGGTCGAGTTTCGCCTATTGTATGCAGGGCGAAACGACCTGTGAGATGTCAGAGTGTCGCCGGAGTTTGTGTTTACCGTTCCGGCGCGTCCGGAACGAAGATTCCTGGCACCGACTGACTGCATTGTCCTCTTGATTGGGAGAAAACTTGTGGACTGCCCTGCTGAGTGCGACTGTCTGGCACGGGATGGCCGGTGGTCTAGGCAGGCTGTTTTCGTAGCCGGTCAAACGGCAAGTTCAGTACCCTCAGCTGAATAGCAGAGGCACGATTGGTCAACTTAAACTGAGGCTAGTTGACGTCATAAAGCCCTGCTCGAAATGGGAGGGAACGGTCGCTATTGGCGCGAATGATGTTCTGAGACAGCGTGGAGGAATTTTGGAATCAGAACTGAATGGTGATTCGTGGTTTTTCGAGGAGAGTAGGGAGTAGAGCAATGTTGGCTTCACTCTTGCATGGGCAGGGAATTCGGGATCTGATCGTTCTCAGAGTCGGACTGTCTTGCGACTTGGTCGCTCATTTTCGGAAGTACTTAGAATTTTCGGACAGCCTTCGCGGCCAGGGGTTGACACAGAGTTGATGCATGGCAGAAACCGGCGCCTACATCATCAGGACGCTGCCTACCGACGACGTGCTGCAGATTTAAGTACTGGTACAGTATTTTGCGGCTCTGGCGTTATAGCACCTTATCAATTTTATACTGAATCCCTCCTCAGAAGGCGCGTTCGCTTTGCTACAAGTCCACCTTGCTTGTTTCTCCATGTGACCCCATTTGAACTCTCACTACTAATCGCAATACTGCAATATAATCGAGAGATTAATATTTGATTCATGAGGACCTCGAGACATTATCGTCAATCTATTGCATCACAGGGAGTAGGAGCCCCTTGTTCTCGAACCAACTATTATTCTCATAATATTTCAGTATACCCTATCCTTTAACCTACTGTGTGTGTCGACAATCATGTGCATTTATGTTCTGATGTATAATAAATCGCATTGTAATATTTAATCCGCATGTCATTTCGTAGATATATGCAGAATCCCATTTCCTGTTGTTTATTATGATAAAGTTCTCTTTTTTCTGAGTAGATTACGATTTTTATTAAATTATTGTGAGTGTGCGCTCCTTATTTCACCAACTAGCAGGGTCCACCATCATTTTCTTCCGTTACCGACGTGCACATAATTAATTAGGTGGTAGATAGGGAGAGGGTCGAGTGCATGTCTCGTTCTCACGCAAAATTCGTCTGAAATAAACAGGTACAAACTCTTCTCCACCCCGGCACCTCTCAGGATGACGAATCTAATCGTGCAAAATCCAGATCTGTGGGGCATTCGGACGTTTCAGTGGTCCGAAGTTGGACTCTATGGCAACGTCTGACCACCAGAAAGAAGGTTCGCCGTACTGCGTACCAAGCACGTCATAACTCCTGAACATCTGCGCCTGCCATCCGCCAAGGAATAGACTCTCTGCGACATTCTGTATCATCCATCACCCTTGTTCGGAGACTAGCAGCAGCCAGTGTAGGGAATTACCGCCCAAAATGGCTGCGTTCGGAGAGGTTCTGTGACTGGGAATGAGAGACTGCTGATGAGTAGCGTCGCATTGTGTTCAGCGATGAATCGCCGTTCTTCACTGCCCTAGATGGCCATCGGCAGCAAGTATGGCGGCGACATGGGAGAGGCACAGCAGTGATACTCCTGGCGTGGTATGGGAAGTCGTCGGGTATGGCTTCAGGTATCGGATTGTAGTGGTTGACGGAATTCTGACGGCGCAATGCTACACCACGGACATCCAGCATCCTCATACATTACCTCCGGTGTGACGGTATCACAGTATCGTGATGCCATGTTTCAACAGGATAATGCTCGTCCATACATGGCACGTGTCTCTATGATCCGTCTGCGTAATTCTGAGGCACCCCTGTGACCAACGAGATCCCCAGATCTGTCCTCGATATGGGTGTGGAATCAGCTCAACCATTAATTTCGACCCAGTGCGAGTATTCAGAATATCAAGGACAGTCTACAATAGTTGTGGACCAGTTTGCCTCGGTAGAGGTTACGACGGCTTCCTGACATCCTTCCCAACCAAGTCAATCCGTGTATCCAGCCAGAGGGGGTGCAGCATCTTACTGATAACTGGGCCATACTACACTACTGGCCATTAAAATTGCTACACTACGAAGATGACGTGCTACATATGCAAAACTTAACCGACAGGAAGAATATGCTGTGATATGCAAATGATTAGCTTTTCAGATCATTCACACAAGGTTGGCGCCGGTGGCGACACCTACAACGTGCTGACATGACGATAGTTTCCCACCGATTTCTCATACACAAACAGCAGTTGACCGGCGTTGCCTGGTGAAACGTTGTGATGCCTCGTTTAAGGAGGAGAAATACGTACCATCACGTTACCGACTTTGATAAAGGTCGGATTGTAGCCTATCGCGATTGCGGTTTATCGTATCGCGACGTTTCTGGTCGCGTTGGTCGAGATCCAGTGATCGAGATCCAATGACTGTTAGCAGAATATGGAATCGGTGGATTCAGGAGGGTAATACGGAAAGCCGTGCTGGATCCCAACGCGCTCGTATCACTAGCAGTCGAGATGACAGGCATCTTATCCGCATGGCTGTAATGGATGGTGTAGCAACGTCTCGATCCCCGAGTCAACAGATGGGGACGTTTGATAGACAACAACCATCTGCACGAACAGTTCGACGACGTTTGCAGCAGCACGGACTATCAGCTCGGAGACCATGGCTGCGGTTACCCTTGACGCTGCATCACAGACAGGAGCGCCTGCAATGACGAACTCGACGACGAACCTGGGTGCACGAATGGCAAAACGTCATTTTTTTCGGATGAATCCAAGTTCTGTTTACAGCATCACGACGCTCGCAGCCGTGTTTGGCGACATCGTGGTGAACGCACGTTGGAAGCGTGTATTGTCACCGTCATACTGGCGTATCACCCGGCGTGATGGTATGGGATGCCACTGGTTATACGTCTCGGTCACCTCTTGTTCGCATTGACGGCACTTTGAACAGTGGACGTTACATTTCAGATGTGTTACGACACGTGGCTCTACCCTTCATTCGATCCCTGTGAAACCCTACATTTCAGCAGGATAATGCACGACCACAGGTGGCAGGCCATGTATGGGCCTTTCTGGATACAGAAAATGTTCGACTGCTGCCCTGGCCAGCACATTCTCCAGATCTCTCACCAATTGAAAACGTCTGGTCAATGGTGGCCGAGCAACTGGCCCATCACAATACACCAGTCACTACTCTTGATGAACTGTGGTATCATGTGGAAGCTGCATGGGCAGCTGTACCTGTACACGCCATCCAAGCTCTGTTTGACTCAATTCCCAGGCGTATTAAGGCCGTTGTTACGGCCAGAGGTCCCCCCAGGGGGTCCACAACTCTTTCGTGGATACGTGCGTAGAGAGCACGGGACCCCGAGCTAATGTGGCCCTCCTTCCTTTCCGGGCTGCATACCTTCCTTTTCCGCATCCTTCCCTATCCCCCATCTTCGCCCCCCCTCCCCTCACCTCTGGCTCTTTCCTTCCCTTTCTCCCCCTCTGGGAGTATGGTTTGTGCCTACGTCCGAAGACGGACGCTCGTAAATTTAACGCATTCTTCGCCTTCTCTGCTTGTATGTCTTCATGCTTCCTTTGTCCTTCTCTTTTCCTTACCTCTTCTCTTTACCCTTTTCTCCGCTGTGGTGTTTGAGACCTCTCTTCTTTCCTTTCCTTTTCTTTGTTTTTCCCTTTCTCTTTCTTCCTCCCTGTGCATGTCTGAAGGCCGACCCACGCATTTTCGTGCGTAGCCGGTGACGGGGTAATGCGTAATTCCCCGCCCCGGGTAGACAGGAAGGACTCGTACGTACCCCCTGGTAATGGCCAGGCCCAGGGAGGGGTGATTACCCGAGCTGATACCTTCCGAAAGTGCCGATTGGTCCCTCTGTCCGTTTGTCGGGAGGTGTGGCCTGAGGTGTGAACAATCACCTAAGGCGGGAGTGCCCTCAGAGAGGGCCCCCACAAGGGAGGAGCGCGCCATCGGAGACGCCGGTAATCATGGGGGATTCTTCCGCAATGGTTTTCTCACCTTCCACTATGTCCGCTCACAAGCATAAGTTCATTGAGTCTCAGCCACAGACAGTTCTTCCATCGTTGCCACAGTTCCTTGTTGTTTCTCGGTCTGATGAAGGTCACGACTTCTCCACGGTCAACCCTTTCATTATCCAGAAAGGTGTCGACGCAATTTCAGGTCCTGTAAAGTCTTGTTCCAGACTACGGAATGGCACCTTGTTGTTAGAAACGGTCAGTGCCCTCCAGACACAAAAATTGCTGCATACATCACTTCTCCACACCTTCCCTGTCCGGGTGGAACCGCACCGTACTTTAAATTCCTCGCGTGGAGTCGTTTGTACACGCTCCCTCGATGGAGTGTCTGACGACGAAATTCAGCACTACCTGTCTGACCAGGGCATAACGGCTGTTCATAGAGTTATGAAAAGGGTTGACATGAACATCATTCCAACCCGCACTGTCTTCTTGTCATTTGACAAAGTTCAACTCCCATCCAAAATCAAAGCAGGCTATGAGATAATTTCCGTTCGCCCTTACGTCCCAAACCCTACGCGTTGCTATCGGTGTCAGCGGTTCAATCACACCAGCCAGTCCTGTTCCAATCCGGCCAAATGTGTTACGTGTGGCAAGGATGCCCATGAGGGTGCTTGTCCACCTCCATCCCCTCGCTGCATCAACTGTATGGGTGACCACGCTGCTTCCTCTCGAGATTGACCCGTTTTTAAGGACGAAAAGCTCATCCAGGAAATCAGAGTGAAGGAAAAGGTGTCGACCTTTGCTGCTCGAAAATTATTTGCCAGTCGACAGCCCATCGTGCCTCAGACAGGAAAATACAGCACTGTCCTTGCTTCTCCTTGGCCAACAAAGGAGGCGGCCACGCAGACTTGCGACCTCACCTTTAGTGCCACGGTCGTCAGATCGGCCAGCGCAAAGATCGCCCGTTCAACCTCACCGCTTTCGCCTGCCCACTCTCTGGCTCACCCTTCGTCGGGTTCTGCTAAATCTCGAGCCCAAAAGTCAGACACCAAGACTTCGAAAAAAGAGCATACTACCGCAACTTCCCAACCATCGGTTCCTCCTTCATCTAAACATCATACTTCCAAGAAGGCTACAAAGAAACCCAGTTCCTCTCCTTCTCCGCCAAGGCGTGTCCCATCTACAGCACCACCTGACGGAAATCGCCCTCGGCCATCTTCTGTGTCGCCGAGGCGCACTGCTGGCGGCCGATCAACCGGCCGATCGCTGGTGGCAGGAGCTGCTCCTGAACAACCTATGGATCAGAATCTTCTGCCTTCGGCTGAATGCCATTCCATGCTGTCGGTCGCAAGCTCTGAGCAGTCGTTGAGTTGACAGCAACCTTGGTCACATTCCTCCATTTTCTGTTCACCCTATGTCCATTATCCACTGGAATATCCGCGGTATTCGAGCCAATCGGAATGAATTGTCGATCCTCTTACGATCCTACTCGCCGGTCATCTTTTGTCTTCAGGAAACAAAGCTGCGTCCCCATGACCGCTTTGTTCTCCCTCATTTTCAGTCCGTCCGATATGATCTCCCCTCTGTTGAAGGCACTCCAGCACATAGAGGACTCATGATTCTTCTCCGTGATACTCTTCATTATCACCCAATCCCCTAAAACACTTCCTTCCAAGCTGTCGCCGTCCGTCTTTCCCTTTCCGTATACACGTTCTCTCTTTGTACTGTATACATTCCATCGTCCACATCAATGGCACGAGCTGATCTCCTTCATCTTCTTGGTCAGCTTCCACCCCCCTATTTGCTAGTTGGGGTCTTCAATGCCCACCACCCACTTTGCGGATCTCCACATCCTTGTCCACGTGGCTCACTATTGCTAGACGTCTTCCACCAAGCGGATCTAGTTTGCCTCAACACTGGGGTCCCTACATTTTTGTCTGCCTCCACGACAAATTTATCTCATTTGGACCTTGCGGTCGGTACTGTTCCGCTAGCTCGGCGCTTCGAATGGTTCGCCCTTGATGATACACACTCAAGTGACCACTTTCCATGTGTCCTTCGACTGCAGCCTCAACTGCCACATATGCGCCCGCGACGCTGGAAGTTTGCCCAAGCTGATTGGACACTTTTTTCGTCTCTAGCGACATTCGATGACCGGCACTTTCCCAGCGTCGACGATGAGGTCACGCATATTACCGCCGTTATTCTTACAGCTGCGGAACGTTCAATACCACGCACCTCCGAATTGCCCCGGCGCCCCCCAATTCCTTGGTGGAACGAGGCATGCCGTGATGCAATACGTGAGCGGCGACGTGCTCTCCGCGTTTTCCGCCACCATCCTACTTTGGCCAACTGTATCCGCTATAAGCAGTTCCGTGCGCGGTGCCGTCGTGTCATCCGCGATAGCAAGAAGGCAAGCTGGAAATTCTTTATTAGCTCATTTAACACCTTCACTCCCTCCTCGGAAGTTTGGAGTCGGCTTCGACGGTTCTCAGGCGCGCCTAGTTTCTCCCCGGTTTCTGGGCTCACTGTCGCGCATGATACATTAGTGGACCCCGTCGCAATTTCTACCTCGTCGGGTCAGCACTTTGCTGAGATTTCAAGCTCTTCAAATTACCCGCCAGCGTTTCTCCCGAAGAAACGTGCAGCGGAAGAGCGACCTCTTGCTTTCTCCTCTCAAAATCGCGAAAGCTACAATACTGTTTTCTCCATGCGGGAACTCCAACATGCACTCTCTTCTTCTCGCTCCTCCGCCCCAGGACCGGATGGTATCCACGTCCAAATGTTGCTGCATTTATCAACCCATAGTCTGCGTTACCTCCTTCGCCTTTATAATCGAATTTGGACCGACGGTACTTTTCCCAGACGATGGCGGGAAGCTATCGTCGTTCCTGTTCCGAAACCTGGAAAGGACAAACATCTCCCCTCTAGCTATCGCCCCATTTCTCTCACGAGTAGTGTCTGTAAGGTTTTGGAGCGTATGGTGAATTACCGTTTAGCGTGGTGGCTGGAATCCCGCAGTCTTTTAACACCTGCCCAATGCGGATTCCGAAAGCATCGTTCTGCAGTTGACCATCTTGTTGCTCTCTCCACTTATATCATTAACAATTTTCTCCGGAAACGCCAAACAGTAGCAATATTTTTTGATCTGGAGAGAGCATACGATACCTGTTGGAGGACAGGCATCCTCCGCACACTGTTCTCTTGGCGCTTTCGAGGTCGGCTGCCCCTTGTTCTTCGCGAATTTATGGCAGAGCGCACATTTAGGGTGCGGGTGAACACTACTCTCTCCCGTACCTTCTCCCAAGAAAACGGGGTACCCCAGGGCTCCGTGCTGAGTGTTGTACTGTTTTCCATTGCCATAAATCCAATTATGGATTGTCTCCTTCCTGATGTCTCGGGCTCCCTCTTTGTGGACGATTTTGCGATCTACTACAGCTCTCAACGGACCAGCCTTCTTGAACGACGTCTTCAAGGATGTCTCGATCGCCTCCTCTCTCGGAGCATCGAAACCGGCTTCCGTTTTTCTCCCAGTAAGACCGTTTGTGCTAATTTTTGGCGACGTAGGGAGTTTCTTCCGCCCTCCTTACATCTAGGTCCTGTCAGCCTTCCGTTTTCAGACGTCGCTAAATTCTTGGGTCTTATGTTTGACAGAAAACTGTGCTGGTCCTCCCACGTTTCCTATCTTTCGGCTCGCTGTTTGCGATCCCTCAACACCCTCCGTGTCCTGAATGGTACCTCCTGGGAAGCGGACCGAGTGGTCCTTCTCCGCCTCTATCGCGCCTTAGTTCGCTCGAAATTGGACTATGGAAGCATAGTCTACTCCTCTGCTAGGCCGTCTATTCTTCGGCGTCTCGACTCTATCCACCTCCGTGGATTACGTTTAGTGTCTGGAGCTTTTTACACCAGCCCTGTGGAAAGCCTTTATGCTGAGACTGCTGAACCTCCGCTGTCCAATCGGCGAGCAGTCCTTCTGAGTCGTTATGCTAGCCATCTGTCTTCCATGCCTGCTAATCCAGCCCATGACATTTTTTTCGACGCCTCCTTTGATGTAGGGTATGCAGGCCGCCCCTCCTCCCTACTACCACCGGGAGTCCGCTTACGTCAACTGCTCCATTCTCTTTCCGTCCGCTTTCCTAAAACCTTATTGACAACTTGGGGTACAGCACCGCCTTGGCTCCGTCCCCGGATCTGCCTGCTCCGTTACCTTTGTCGATTTCCCAAGGATGGTACCCCTTCACTTGTTTATCGTCGGGCATTTGCTGCTCTATGTGCACAAATGACGGACGCCACATTTATTTACACCGACGGCTCGAAAACATCGTTAGGTGTAGGGAGTGCCTATATTGTTGGCGACACCCCAAATCACTTTCGGCTTCCCGACCAGTGTTCGGTTTATACTGCGGAGCTTTACGCTGTTCTCCAGGCTGTCCACTACATCCGCCGCCATCAGCGGATACAATACGTTATCTGCTCAGATTCCCTCAGCTCTCTCCTCAGTCTCCACGCTCTTTATCCTGTGCGCCCTCTGGTCCACCGGATTCAGGACTGTCTGCGCTTGCTCCACCTGGGGAGCGTCTCGGTGGCGTTCCTCTGGCTCCCGGGACACGTTGGTATCTGTGGAAATGAGGCGGCCGATATTGCAGCCAAGGCTGCAGTCTCTCTTCTTCGGCCAGCTATTCAATCGATTCCCTTCGCCGATCTACGGAGCGTTTTATGTCGTCGTGTTGTTCATTTATGGCACGCGCATTGGTCGACACTTCCCCATAATAAATTGCGGGACGTGAAAGCTCTTCCTTGTGCTTGGACCTCTTCCTCCCGAACGCGTCGGGAGGAGGTAATTTTAACTAGACTCCGGATAGGGCACTGTCTTTTTAGTCATCGACATCTTTTAAGCGGCGATCCTCCCCCACTCTGTCCCCACTGTTCTCAGCTGTGGACGGTAAGACACCTTTTAATTGAGTGCCTCTATTTTAATCCGTTACGCTCCCGTCTACAGCTATCGCCTGATATATCGTCGATTTTAGCAGATGACACGCGCTCAGCCGACCGCGTTCTCAAGTTTATTAGTGCCAGTGAAATGACGTCAGTCATTTGAAGCTTTTTTTGGGGACAACCAACCCCTTTCTGTAGATTTTTAAGCCTTCCTTCTGCTTTTAGTTTCTCCAATTTTATGACTTTCGTTCCCATTGCTGCTGGTTTCCATTTTCGGTTTTTTACTGTTTCCTAAGTCACGGACCGGGCGCTAATGACCATAGCAGTTTTGCGCCCTAAAACCAAAACAAAAAAAAAATAACATCACGTACCATCTCAACTCGTGGGGCACCATTTCGTTTCCTTCTCCGCTTCAGCGTGCTTCGCTTTATTTGTCAGGCTGGGTACATCCTGCATCTACACCCTTTTCACATACATACTGGCTCATACACACTCTCACCTAACGCATTTTGATGACGTAAGGAACACTGGGGCACATTTATGCGGATTCTATTTGGGCCCTTTTTAAATTCTTTTGATTAGATTTATCGTATTTAAAACTGCTTAGTCTTATAACACAGTTATTAAAGTATAACATTGTATACAAACTTCCAACTCAACATTACATAAAAGACCGCAAAATAATTTCATATAGGTTGAAGTCGAGGTCGTAAACGTGACCTGGGTATGGGCGGGTTAACGGCCCTATAGGGGAACGTTTACTTATATCACAGAACACAGTAAAGAGTAAACAAAACACACTTCTGAAATTTTCAAATATATTTTATTGGGAGTAAAGAAAATTACAGGCTTACTTTCACCAATTAACATGGTAAAATACAAAAATTTTGCTGGCAGTAAACAAAATTTTTGGCGAGTTTTCACCTGTTAGCATAATATGGTCTACATAGAAGAGTCAACGCCCAACGGAGTGTTTTAACAGCTGTATATGGGAATGGATGCCAAAAATTGTTCCAGTAGGACAAAATACTTTGAAAATAGGTGTGGTGGATGCTCTGCTACGTTTCAGTGGTTGTGCAGTGTCATGAGTTAAGGTTATGGAATTGTTGGGAGTGCCTGGTGGACTAAATACGCAAGGAAGTTTCTTTGTCATTAACCGCAGGAGACACTTCGAAGCAGAGAAATCAGTGTTGGAAGCCACCAAAGAAGCAAATAGGAAGTAGTAGTCTGAAGAAGAAAAGGGCGGAGAACAACACCAGAAACATGATGCGTATGGACTTGCGATGCATTAGTGTTATGCAAGTGGATAGAGTAACAAGGTTTAATTTTAACCTGAATTTCCCGGAAGTTCTCTTTTTTGGTATTCTGGTACACATTGATTATAAAATATTCTAGTTAGAGGGTTGAAATTTTTTATACTATCTTAAAAAGTACTTAACTCAAAAGCAGACTACTCTTGTGATTTAAATTTGAAAATTAAAGACTTTTTTAAAGGAAACCAATGAATTAATTACTAACATTCTCGAAACTCATTAAAAAAATTTTAAACGATAATTTGACACGGACATATTTTTTAAAGTCTACTTTAATTATAATTGTGTAAAGAACTTCCAAAAAAAGAAGCTTCTACTTTGTTTTTATTTCGAAATATGTGTACTTATGTTGTATATAAAGAATGAACATGCTTATTTCGTCCCCCTTAAACATCCCAACAACCACCACCACATGCTTATTTCACTTGCAACACAAAATACAATTCAGAAAAAAGTGTGAAGCCAAAAACTTTGAAGCCAAAAACTGTGGTTCACACATCAGCTTGTTCCCAAAGGATCAATTAAAATATGGCGAGCATTACAGGGTCTTACAACTGTTACTCTTTGAGCTAACTAATTTGGAGACGGAAAAAATTTATCAAGCTTGTCCACTGTGCTCACGAACTATTCCTGTTAAGGGAGCACTGGATAGTTACTCCGAGACATTTTACTGTAATACTGTTTCTACCAATTTATCATCAACACTGTAGTTATACAGTAGTGAATTTCTATTGCGACGTATGTGTTGTGTACATAGTTCCACGTAGTCAGTGTGTACACAACTTTCCCACTAGAGCGCGCCCCGCTAAGCACAACAGCGCAGGCGCAGCGCTCGTCCGTCCCCGCACTACGTGATAGCACTGCGATAGAGACGGACAAAATTCTGCTTCCGCCGATCCGTGTATTAATATGTAACGCAGCCAATGATATTGCTGCTAAAGTAGAACCTTTTCTCCTCGCCGATCACACGCGCGCACTGATACAGGAACGCGCGAGGTATTATAACGAGTGTACAGACCTCCGCTTAGTCAGTCTGCATCGGTCTGTACCAGTCCGCATCGGCTGTACCAGTCCGCATCGGCTGTACCAGTCCGCATCGGTCTGTACCGGTCTGTACCGGTCTGTACCGGTCTGCATCGGTCTGCATCGGTCTGCATCGGTCTGGAGGTCGCACGTCCGCCAACGTCTCTAAGCACGGTAAGACAGAATGCTGTGACATATAACCCCAAATCGTCCCCTTCCCTAGCCACGCCATGGTAGGAACATAGGGCTGTGGACAGACAGGAGCCGTATTCACCGCGATACCTTGTGTGCAGCAGAACCGATGGGGTTTCGTTTTTGGGGTCTAAGCCTCTCTTCTTTGTTCACCATCTTGAAGATAAGTTTGGGGAAGTGGCATCTGTTTCCAAAATGAGGAGCAGGGCTATTTTGATACAAGCAGTTTCATCTGCACAGTCACAGGCGTTACTCGCCTGTGAGATGCTCGGTGACATCCCCGTTAACGTCACTCCCCATAAGTCCTTAAATTTGGTCCAGGGCATTATCTTTCATAAAGATCTTCTGCTACAGTCTGATGACGAGCTACGGGAGAACCTGGCACGATGAGGTGTGCACTTTGTCCGTCGTGTCTTTAGGGGGCCCAAGGATAATATGGTCGCTACCGGTGCCTTCATCCTGGCCTTTGAGGGTGACTGCTTGCCTGAGAAGTTCTAGGTCATGATCTACCGGTGCGATGTCAAGCCCTATGTCCCGCCCCCTAAGCGATGCTTCCAGTGCTGGAAGTTCGGACATGTGTCCTCCAGATGCACTGCCAACCCCACGTGTCGTGATTGTGGCCGACCTTCACATCCTGATGCTCCATGTGCTCCACCTCCCACTTGCGTTAACTGTGGGGAGCATCATTCTCCCTGCTCGCCAGACTGTGCAGTCTACCAAAGAGAGTGGAAGATCAAGAGATTAAGACCATGGACCGTTTAACTTACCAAGAGGCAAGGAAGAAGCTAGAACGGCTCAACCCCACATCTATGTTGAGGAGTTATGCTGCTGAAACTCTGCCGCCACCAGTTCCTGCAAAGACACCCTTCTCAGTTGGCCCACGGAACAGTAAAGTTTCGCCTGCCCCACCGCTGGTAGGGGCCACACTCTCTTCCACTGCTCCCAAAACACCCAGTTTGGGAGCAGTGGACCCCAAACAACTGGGGACATCCATCCCCACCTCTCAGCCGGAGAGGCACCAGCCTCCTCCGGCTGCTCAGCCGGAGAGGCAAGAGCCTCTTCGGGCTCCTCAGCTGGAGAAGCAACAGCCTCCTCCGGCTGCTCAGCCGGAGAGGCAACAGCCTCCTCAGGCCTCACTCGTTCAGAAGGGGTCCCTTGGGGAGTCCCTTCCAAGGATTTTACCAGTGTCTCGCAAGACGCTAGCCAGTGGCTGAGGACGCCACTAGCTGCTGGTCGAAGGGCTTCACGCTCTTCCTCTGTTCCTGGCAATGCATCAGGAAAGCCCTCCCAGCATGCGAACCCTCCTCCAAGACAAGCGAGAGAAGAGGAAGCTATCTAAGAAGCCTAAGGACCCAGTGATTCCCGCGCCAACGCTTCCTGTCAGCTCAGCCTCTGAGGATGAGGTCGAGCTCTTTGCGTCCCCTGATGACCTCGATCTCGCCGTCTCAGAAACGATGGCAGTTGCGATGTCAGTCACTCAGTCAGTGGCAGCATGTGACTCTGTGAAGTAATTTGCTTTTTCAGTACCTTAATGCCCGTACAGGACACGCTTTGTACAACCCTCCAGTGGAATTGTGGTGGTTATTTTAGCCATCTCCCTGAGCTATGACAGCTTCTAAGCCTGACACCTGCTTTCTGCATTGCCCTCCAGGAAACCTGGTTCCTGGCAATGCGGACCCCTGTCCTTCGTGGATACACGGGTCATTGCTGCAACCGTAGCACTTACAATAGTGTGTCAGGTGGAGCCTGCGTGTATGTCCTTACCTCTGTATATAGTGCTCCTGTGCCCCTTCAAACATCATTGGAAGCTGTGGCTGTCCGCATAAGGACTACCCAGGACATAACCATCTGCAGTGTCTATCTCCCTCCAGGTGGTACAGTCTCCCTGACCGAATTGACTGCAATTGTCACCCAACTCCCCACGCCGTTTCTTCTCCTGGGCGATTTTAACGCCCACAATCCCCTGTGGGGTGGAACGAAGGTTACTGGCCGAGGTGGAGAGGTCGAGAATCTCATCTCCCAACTCGACCTCTGCCTCTTAAACACTGGCGCCTCCACACATTTCAGTGTGGCGCATGGCACGTTCTCGGCCATAGATCTGTCGTTGTGCAGCCCAGGGCTTGTACCATCGGTCCACTGGAGAGTCCATGAGGACTTGTGTGGTAGTGACCATTTTCCCATCTTCCTTTCACTACAACAGCGTCGCTCCCTTGAACGCTTGCCTAGATGGGCATTTAGCAAGGCAAACTGGGACACGTTCTCCTCTGCTGACACTGTTGAATCTCTCCCCCACGGTACCATCGATGTGGCGGTTGAGACACTGACTGCAGCGATTGTTTCCGCTGTGGAACGCACCATTCCTCGTTCGTTAGGGTGCCTCCAGCGAAAGTCAGTGCCTTGGTGGTCTCCAGAAGTCGCTGAAGCCATTAAAGAACGTCGGCGGGCTCTTCAGCGACATAAGCGGCACTCGTCTCTGGAGAACCTCATTTTATTCTAACGTCTCCGTGCTCAGGTCCGGAGGCTTATCAAACGGCGGAAACAGGAGTGCTGGGAGAGGTATGTTTCCAACATTGGTTCCCGTACTTCACCCTCCCAGGTGTGGATGAAGATTCGGCGTATCTTTGGATTGCAGTACTCTACAGGTGTCCCAGGGCTTGCCATCAACGGGGCGGTATCCACCGATGCCGATGCAATCGCCGAGCATTTCGCACAGCACTATGTTTGGGCCTCTGCATCGGGGAATTACCCGCCTGCGTTTCGCGCGCTCAAACGCCGGGAGGAAGGCAAACGGCTTTCTTTTGCTTCTCGCCACCCTGAGGCGTATAATGCCCCATTTAGTTTGTGGGAACTCTAAAGCGCCCTGGCACAGTGCCCCGATACAGCCTCTGGGCCATATGGCGTCCACAATCAGATGTTCAAACACCTGTCCCCGGACTGTCAGCGATGTGTTCTTGCCATCTTCAACCGCATATGGGGCGATGGTGTCTTTCCGTCGCAGTGGCGAGAAAGTACCATCATTCCGGTGCTGAAGCCTGGTAAGGACCCGCTTAATGTGGATAGCTATCGACCCATCAGCTTGACAAATACTCTGTGCACGCTACTGGAACGTATTGTGAGTCGACGGCTGTGTTGGCTGCTCGAGTCTCGGGGTCTTCTGGCTCAGTGCCAGAGCGGCTTCCGTCAGGGCCGTTCCACCGCCGATACTTTGGTCTTCCTTGAGTCTGCAATCCGCACTGCTTTTTCCAGGCGCCAACACCTCGTCTCCGTCTTTTTCGACCTCTCCAGAGCATATGACACGACGTGGCGGCACCATATTCTCGCCACGTTGCACTGGTGGGGTCTCACGGGCTCTCTCCCCATTTTTATTCAGAATTTTTTATCTGTTCGGACATTCCGCGTTTTATTGGCCCATCCCATAGTTCACTTCATATCCAGGAGAACGGCGTTCCACAGGGCTCTGTATTGAGCGTGCCCCTTTTCCTTGTGGCCATTAATTGCCTTGAAGCAGCAGTAGGGTCGTCTGTCTCACCCACGTTATATACTGACGATTTCTGCATCTTTTTCAGCTCCTCCACCATTAGTGTTGCAGAACGTAGGTTGCAAGGAGCCATACGCAATGCGCAGGCGTGGGCCCTATCCCATGGGTTTCAATTTTCTCCTGCAAGGACTTGTGTTATGCACTTTTGTCGGCGTCGAACTGTCCATCCCCACCCTGAGCTTTATCTTCAGGATGCCATGCTCAGGGTTGTTGACACTTACCGTTTTCTGGGATTGCTGTTCGATGCCCGGCTTACTTGGCTTCCACATATTCGTCAGCTCAAGCATCAGTGCTGGCAGCATCTGAGTGCCCTCCGCTGCCTCAGCAACACAACTTGGGGTGCAGATCGTAACACGCTGCTGCAGCTCTACAAAGCCCTTGTGCTGTCCCGACTGGATTATGGGAGTGTGGCATATGGCTCAGTGTCGCCCTCAGCGTTGCAACTGCTGGACCCCGTTCACCACTGTGGGGTTCGACAGGCGACAGGAGCATTCCGCATCAGTCCTGTTAATAGCCTACTTGCTGAGGCTGGGGTTCCTCCGCTCCACATTCGGCGTCTACAACTCTTAGCCAACTATGCTGCCCACGTTCGTTGTTCGCCTCGTCACCCTAACTACCTTCTCCTTTTCGCTAATGCGGCAGTCCATACCCCACACCGGCGGCCTCGGTCAGGCCATACCATTGATATCTGTGTTTGGTCACTCCTTAGTGATCTTGAGTCTTTGCCTCTTCCATCTGCTTTTCAGGTCCACCCACATACACCACTTTGGTGTATTCGTCGGCCGCAGCTTCGGCTGGACCTCTCATAATGGCAAAAGGATTCAGTTCCTCCTGTAGTCTTGCGCCGCCAATTTCTTGCTCTCCTCGACGCATCCCGCGACTCGGAGGCTATCTATACAGATGGCTCGATGGTTGATGGCCGTGTGGGGTACGCTTTTGCTCATGCGGACTATGTAGACCAGCGCTCCTTGCCGGATGGCTGCAGTGTTTACACCACAGAGCTAACAGCCATTTTTCGTGCCCTTGAGCGTATTCGTACCAGCACTGGAGAGTCTTTTGTCATTTGCAGTGACTCTCTCAGTAGTCTACAGGCTCTTGACCAGTGCTACCCACGCCATCCCATTGTTGTTGCCATCCAGGAGTCCGTTCATGCTCTTGAACAGCGTGGACGTTCAGTGGTGTTCATATGGACCCCGGGACACGTTGGGATAGCGGGAAACGAACACGCCGACAAGTTAGCCACCCGCAAACTGCCGTTGGAGATCGGCCTCCCGGCAACTGATCTCCGATCGGTGTTACGCCGTTGGGTCTTTGGGATGTGGGCTGACAATGGCGCACTCTGTCTGTACCCAACAAGCTGCAGCGTGTAAAGGAGACACGACCGTGTGGGGTTCCTCCATGCGGGCCTCTCGCAGGGATTCTGTTAATCTCTGTAGGCTCCGCATTGGTCACTCTTGGCTGACGCATGGTCGTCTGCTGCGTCGAGAGGACCCCCCTCATTGTCGCTGTGGTGAAACCATGATGGTGGCCCATATATTGTTGGAATGTCCTCTTTTAACTGCCCTCAGGCGAACTTTTAATCTCCTGGGTAATTTATCATCTCTTTTAGGTGACGATGTCTCTATGGCAGATCGTGTTTTAAGTTTTATTCGAGCAAGTGGCTTTTATAGGTCCCTCTAATTTTATTGCGTCACCCTCTTTTGTGCTGTATCTTTTACTTAGTTTTGTGTTGTAATTTGACTCCACCCTAATCTTTTAGGCTGGAGGTTTTAACGTGTTGCAGAGTGGCTGGCTCATCCTATTATTTTCGTGATCAGCCAGCCACAGTCCTCTGCTGTGCAGTTTTACTTCCTTCTGCCTTTGTTCTCTATGTTGTTTTTGTTGCTGTGCTCCGTTTATTGGTTGATTTTGGTTCTTATTATTTTATGTTTTATGTTTTTATAATTCTTGCTTTTTTAGTTAAGATGCCAATATTTTTGGTTCATTTGTGGCTTCCTAAGGCCCATGTTGAGGCCCCTATTTCAGGTAGAATAATTCTTGCTGGTGTTTTATTAAAGTTAGGTGGTTATGGTATTTTTCGTGTTATAAAGGTTATTTCTTATTTGGGTTTAAAGTTTAATTATTTTTGATTGTCTTTAGGTTTATCCGGTGGGGTTATTGTTAGATTTATTTGTTTTTGTCAGGTTGATTTAAAATCTTTAATTGCTTATTCTTCTGTTGCTCATATAAGAATGGTTATTGGAGGATTGATAACTATGAATTGATGAGGTTGTATAGGTTCTCTTTCTTTAATGGTTGGTCATGGTTTGTGTTCTTCTGGTTTATTTTGTCTATCTAATATTATTTATGAGCGTTTAGGTAGACGAAGATTATTAATTAACAAGGGTATAATTAATTTAATGCCAAGAATGGCTTTATGATGATTTCTTTTGAGATCTTCTAATATAGCCGCTCCTCCTTCTTTAAATTTGGTAGGTGAACTTAGATTATTAAATAGAATTATGTCTTGATCTTCTTTTAGATTTCTTGCTTTAATTTTTTTGTCTTTTTTTAGAGCTGTTTATACGTTATATATGTATTCTTATTCTCAGCATGGTAATTATTATTCTGGTGTTTATACTTGTTCTCTTGGTTATTTTCGTGAATATCATCTTTTACTTTTACATTGATTGCCTTTAAATATTCTTTGTTTAAAGGGGGAGTATTTTTTTGTTTAGGTTGCTTAAGTATTTTAATTAAAAATGTTGTTTTGTGGAATCAATGATATGAATTTTTTTCATCTTAGGTCGTCAATTTGTTTTCTGTTTGTTCTTTGAGTTTTTTTCTTTATTTTTTTCTAGAACTATAATTTTTATTTTGAGTATTTATTATTTAATAATTGATTATAGAGTTTTTGTTGAATGAGAGCTTTTTAATTTAAATGGTTCTATGGTTGTTATGACTTTAATTTTGGATTGAATGTCTCTTATTTTTATATCTTTTGTTATGTATATTTCTTCTTTGGTTATTTATTATAGAGAGGATTATATATCGGGAGAAAAGAATATAAATCGTTTTATTATTATTGTTTTAATATTTATTCTTTCTATAGGGTTTTTAATTATTAGTCCTAATTTGATTAGAATTTTATTAGGATGGGATGGTTTAGGTTTAGTTTCTTATTGTTTAGTTATTTATTATCAAAATGTAAAATCTTACAGTGCAGGTATGTTAACTGCACTTTCTAATCGTATTGGTGATGTTGCTATTTTAATTTCTATTGCTTGAATATTGAATTTTGGCGGTTGAAATTATATTTATTATTATGATTTTATTTCTAATTCTTTTGAAATAAAGCTTATTACTATATTAATTGTTTTAGCAGCTATCACTAAAAGAGCTCAAATTCCCTTTTCTTCTTGACTTCCTGCTGCTATGGCTGCCCCTACTCCTGTTTCTGCTTTGGTTCATTCTTCTACTCTTGTTACTGCTAGGGTTTATTTATTAATTCGTTTTAGACCAATATTAGATACTTATAATTGTGGTTGATTCTTACTTTTAATTGGTTGTATAACTATGTTTATGGCCGGTTTGGGTGCAAATTTTGAATTTGATTTGAAGAAAATTATTGCTCTTTCTACTTTAAGACAACTTGGTTTAATAATAAGAATTTTGGCTATGGGTTATCCAAAACTTGCATTTTTTCATTTATTAGCTCATGCTTTATTTAAGGCTTTATTGTTTATGTGTGCAGGTTCAATAATTCATAATTTAAAGGATTCTCAGGATATTCGTTTTATAGGTTCAATTGTTAATTTTATGCCTTTAACTTCAGTTTGTTTTAATGTTTCTAGTTTATCTTTGTGTGGTATACCATTTTTAGCAGGTTTTTATTCAAAGGATTTAATTCTTGAGATGGTTTGTTTAAGATGAATTAATTGTTTGATTTTTTTTCTTTATTTCTTTTCTACTGGTTTAACTGCTTCTTATTCTTTTCGTCTTTTTTATTATTCAATATCTGGTGACAATAATTTTTATTCTAGATTTTCTTTTGACGATAAGGGTTATTATATTTCTTTTGGTATAATTGGTTTATTGTTTGTTGCTGTTTTTGGTGGTAGTCTTTTGTCTTGGTTAATTTTTCCTGTTCCTCATGTGATTGCCTTGCCTTATTATTTGAAGTTTTTAACTATTACTGTAGTTGTTTTAGGTGCTTATTTGGGTTATCTTATTTCTAATTTTGATTTTTCTCAAAATTTATTTTCTTTAAGTATGCTTTCTTTTGTTAGATTTGCTGGTTCTATGTGGTTTATACCTTTCATTTCAACTAAGTTTATTAGATATTTTCCTTTAAAATTGGGTTATTATTCATCAAAGTCATTTGATCATGGTTGAGGTGAATTATTTGGTGGTCAAGGTTTATATAGACTATTTATTTATTTAATTAGTTATATACAAGGTTGATATGATTCTAATTTTAAGATTTATCTTTTAACTTTTATTTTTTGAATATTTATTTTGGTGGTATTATTTTTCGTTTACTTAAATAGCTTATAATTAGAGCGTGACACTGAAGATGTTAAGGAAGTATTTTTACTTTTAGGTATTTATAAATATATATATATATTATTTTTACAGTGAAAATGTAATGTTTTATTTAAACTATATAAATTTTAGAAATGTTAACGGAGTTTAACCGCTAATATAAAAAGTTAGCAGCTTTCATATTGGCTTTACATTTCCTTAATTGGAACTTTATAGTTCAATTATATTATTAACAGTAATACGCCTCTTTTTGGCTTCAATTAATAAGAATAAGGGTATTTTATTTACCAATCTTCCAGGTCGAAACTGACTGCAATACTTCGCTTCTTATTCTATTTAAGGTTGATTGATTATATCAATACTTTTTGAATGCAACCCAAATGTTATAGTTAACTGCAACCCTTTATTCTGCTCATTGTAAGGCTCCTTGATTTCATTCATGGTATAGTCCACCTAATAATACTATAATAAAAAATATTGTTGATACTGTTCAGATTATAATGTCTGAAGTTTTAAAAATAATTACAATTGGAAGGATTAATGCGATTTCTACATCAAAAATTAAGAAAATTACTGCAATTAAGAAGAATCGAAGTGAGAATGGTATTCGTGCTGATCTTTTTGGGTCAAATCCACACTCAAATGGTGATCTTTTTTCTCGGTCATTAATTAATTTTTTTGATAATGTTGTTGCAAGGATTATAACAATTATTGGAATAATAAATCTAATAAAAATTCTTGTAGATAAGATTAAGATTGTTTTTCTTGATTTATATCAATCTTTTTGATTGGAAGTCAAATGTACTATTTATACTAGAAAAACAATTATCTACCTCATCAATAAATAGAAATATATAAGAATAATCATACTACGTCTACAAAGTGTCAGTATCATGCTGCTGCTTCAAACCCAAAGTGGTGTCTTGGTGAGAATTGATTTATTGAATGTCGAAGTAGACATGTTGATAAGAAAATTGTTCCGATAATTACATGTAGACCATGAAATCCTGTTGCAACAAAGAATGTTGATCCATAAACTGCATCTGCAATGGTGAAGGGTGCTTCTCAATATTCATATGCTTGAAGTATAGTGAAGTATAGTCCTAGTAGTACTGTGAAGAATAATCCTTGTAATGCTTGAGTATGATTAGATTCTATTAGACTATGATGTGCTCATGTTACTGTTACTCCTGACGCTAAAAGAATAGCTGTATTAAGTAATGGAATTTGTATAGGATTGAAAGGTTGAATTCCTATTGGGGGTCATAATATTCCTAGTTCAATAGTAGGTGCTAGTCTTCTTCTAAAAAATGCTCAGAAAAATGAAACAAAGAATAGTACTTCTGATGCAATAAATAAAATTATTCCTCATCGTAATCCAATTGATACAAATCCCGTATGTAGTCCTTGGTATGTTCCTTCTCGGACTACATCTCGTCATCATTGGATTATAGTTAGAAGTGTAATTCCAAATCCAATTATAAATAAGTTAATGTTAAATAGGTGAAATCATTTTGCTAATCCTGATACTAGAACTATTGCTCCAATTGCTCCTGTAAATGGTCAAGGTCTGTAATCTACTAAGTGGAATGGGTGGTTTGAGTGAGTTGTTAACATAAGTTTAGTATACTTCTCTAGAATATAAAGTTCTTAAAATTGAGAAAACATAGGCCTGAATTATTGCTACTGCTGATTCTAGAATTAATAGAAGTATTTGTCCAATAATTAATAGTGAAATTAAGTTTATTGCTATAGATGGTCCTGTATTTCCTAGCAACGTTAATAGTAAGTGCCCTGCAATTATATTTGCTGCTAGTCGTACTGCTAGTGTACCTGGTCGAATGACATTTCTAATTGTTTCAATTAATACTATAAATGATATTAATGCAGGTGGTGTTCCTTGTGGAACAAGGTGTGCAAATATGTGATTTGTGTGATTAATTCATCCAAATAATATAAATCTTAATCGTATAGGTAGAGCAATTGCAAATGTTAATGCTATATGTCTTGTTCTAGTAAAGATGTAAGGGAATAATCCTATGAAATTATTAAATAGTATTATAATAAAGATTGAAATGAAGATGAATGTTGTTCCATTAAATGATTTTGGTCCTAGCAATGTTTTAAATTCATTGTGTAAGGTTAAGTTTAGTTTATTTCAAATAATATTAATTCGTGATGGTGTAAGTCAAAATATTGATGGGATTAATAATAATCCTAGGAATGTTCTAGTTCAATTTAATGATAAATTGAAGATATTAGTTGATGGATCAAATGTTGAAAATAAGTTTGTTATCATTTTCAATTCAAGTTCTTTATATCAATTGTTCTTTTTTCTGCTCTTTTAATAAGGTTTGGTTTAAATGAGAAAAAGTTTATTTGATTAAATAAAATTAATGTAGTCGAAAATATAATAAATAGGGAGAATCATATGAGAGGGGATATTTGAGGGATTTGGATTGAATTCCCCATCAGAAGTAGTCGTTAATTTACTATTTTTTGGTTTAAGAGACCATTACTTACTTTCAGTCATCTGATGTATTTCAAGGTGTACTAATTATTTAGTTATTTTAGATTGACACTCTAATGTTATATATTTTAACTAACTCCTTAGATTATCTTAGATAATCACTTGATAAATAAGTTTACTGAAGTTCTTTCAATTACAATTGGTATAAATCTGTGGTTTGCTCCACAGATTTCTGAGCATTGTCCAAAGAATAGTCCAGGCCGGTTTATTGTAAATGTTCCTTGGTTTAGTCGACCTGGCGTTGCGTCAATTTTAACTCCTAATGCAGGCACTGCTCATGAATGTAGAACGTCTGATGCTCTTGTTAATACTCGTACTTCTGTATTTATTGGTAAAATTGTTCGGTTATCTACATCTAGAAGTCGAAATCCGTCGTTTTCTAGGTCTTGTTCTGGTGTTATATAAGTGTCAAATTCTACATCTATAAAGTCTGAATATTCATATCTTCAATATCATTGTCGTCCAATTGTTTTAATCGTAATTATTGCGTCTACTGAATCATCAAGTAAATATAGAAGTCGTAATGATGGTAGTGCAATAAAAATTAGTGTAATTGCTGGTAGTGCTGTTCAGATTGTTTCAATTAAATGCCCGTGAAGTATGTTTCGGTTTGTATAGGCAATGAATAATATGTAACTTAGGGCATAGCCTACAATTACTGTAATTAATAATAATACGACCATGGTATGATCATGGAAGAATGATAGTTTCTCCATTAATGGTGAAGCTCCATCTTGAAGGGATAAATTTGATCATGTTGCCATTAATTAATTTTTCTAATAAAAGGTCAAACCTTTATTTGTAGAGCTTAAATCTACTGCACTAATCTGCCATATTAGAATCTAGAAATTAATGGTAGTTCTGAGTAACTGTGTTCCGCAGGTGGGTTATTTTGTAGTCATTCTGTTGATCTTCTTATATTAGCTCTAAATATGATTGCCCGGTTTGTAACCATTCTTTCTCATATAATTACAATGAATATAATGATTCCTACAATAGAAATTGTGGACCCAATTCTTGATACTACATTTCATGATGTATATGCGTCTGGGTAGTCTGAATATCGTCGTGGTATTCCTGCTAGTCCTAGGAAGTGCTGAGGAAAAAATGTTAAGTTTACTCCAATAAATATAATTGTAAATTGGATTTTTAATCATGTATTATTTATAGTTAATCCTGTAAATAATGGGTATCATTGAATAACACCTCCTATGATTGCAAATACTGCTCCTATGGATAACACATAATGGAAGTGGGCAACTACATAATATGTATCATGTAATACGATGTCAAGTGATGAATTTGCTAATACTAATCCTGTTAGTCCACCAATTGTAAATAGAAAAATAAATCCTAAAGCTCATAATAACGGTGGATTGAATTTGAATTTAGTTCCATATAGTGTAGCTAATCATCTGAATACCTTGATTCCTGTAGGTACAGCAATAATTATTGTTGCTGATGTAAAGTATGCTCGTGTGTCAACGTCTATTCCTACCGATGACCTTTGCAGTTTGGTCCCTTTAATCTTTAAACCAACCAACCATCTGCACCAGTCTGCACCAGTCTGCACCAGTCTGCACCAGTCTGCACCAGTCTGCACCAGTCTGCACCAGTCTGCACCAGTCTGCACCAGTCTGCACCAGTCTGCACCAGTCTGCACCAGTCTGCACCAGTCTGCACCAGTCTGCACCAGTCTGCACCAGTCTGCACCAGTCTGCACCAGTCTGCACCAGTCTGCACCAGTCTGCACCTAATAAGATTACCATATTCCTGTACATAGCCATGAAGATAAATGTATAGACACTTTTGTCAAGTATCAGAGATAAATGTGAGAATAAGATTAACATACCAATACCAAAGGAACTTCAAATTGTCAATTGTAAATAGCATCCAGAACCAAGCTAAGCAATTTTTATGCTTGTTATTATTTTAATAAATGTGTGTGAAAATTAATCAAGTTCTGTTTAAAGTTGGTCACCGTCGATCTGCTACTCTAAGCGTGCAAGTGGCATTTCTATCGTCTGACCTAACGGCAGAAGATAAACACGCCACGATAAGACCACGAGACATATTGCTGGCACTCGCCTACTTCAAATAATCTGATGGTGTGTGTACTGAAGGTCTTAGAGTACGCACACCACAGTATGTTTCTGCCGTCATACTTGTTTTACAATTATTGTCGGTGATCTTTAGTTTTTCTTTACGGCAGTGCTATAACTCGTATATTCAGTATAATTTACTATTCTTCATTCGCATTATATGATTACGACTTTCGCCTTATCTTAAGAACAGTGTCATGAGAGTGAAAGAAAACTTCCTATCTTTACGTCACGGAGCAGTTTCCAGTGAGTAACCAGCGACAAGAAATAAAGATTCTGTGTCATTGCGGTGTGACCATGGCGGAATGACGAGGAAGGGCGCAATAACGCTGACGTGGGTCCACTTTGAACTGTGAAGGCTGTGACTCCAGCAGGAATTGAGAAGTAGCCCGCAGAGAGAGTATTGGTCTTTGGACACGGCCGAACGGGCCTTCGCTTCTGATCCAGCGGCGGTTGAGTGACCAGCAGAGTTCAGGGTCCCCCTGGCCTCAAGGCCAGGAGTGAAGGCCGGCGCTGCGGTACGGGACCAGCCAGTTACCTCAGAACAGTCACTGCACAAGGAAAGACACAAGTAATAAGCAGACGAGATGTGTGGGTAAAGACTGCAAAGCGACATAAAATGGAGTGCGCTCATTGTAACGAAGGGAATCTCGCTGTTGTGAAATAAATTGACTTAGCAAATGACATGGGGTAGTGGGGCACAGACGGCGCAGGTGTGTTTGTCCGCAGCACACGCCCACTGTGCCAGCTGCCATTGTATAGGAGGGACGTTGTTGTTACAATGAAACGAACACCCTTAGCTGCTTACGGGCGTTGACATACGTCAACGGGGACAGGTGAAAATGTGTGCCCCGACCGGGACTCGAACCCGGGATCTCCTGCTTATATGGCAGACGCTCTATCCATCTGAGCCACCCAGGACACAGAGGATAGTGCGACTGCAGGGATTTCTCTCTGGCACGCCTCCCGCGAAATCCACATCCTCGCCGTATTATCCCGCACTACATTCGTAGTGCCCTCGCCCATTATAGTCATTACTCGCGGCGCGTTGCCGATTCCCGTAAGAGTTCGGGCACTGTTTGTGCATTCGCACGGAAGAAGAAGATGGTCAAGTGGCCGGTGAGCCTTAACTATATATATACTGTCCGAAAGAACAGATATCATCTTAGTATATATAGAAGTGGTTGTGCAAGAGATTTGTGTAACCTGCAACGTCGTTGCCTTTCGAACGGGTTACTGTGGTCGGTCCCCCACAGATGTGGTCTTAGATTTCGGCTGTGGTGCAGTAATTCGGCTTCACACGTTCAACCGTGTCCAGTGTCTATTGTGAATAGCTGAATGAGGGTGTCACAGTCCACAGCAGACGAACTACCGGCCGTCTAGTCACTCTCTGTGACAGTGACCAGTGACATCTGAGACGGACCGTCAATAGTGACGACCTAAAAGCAATACTGCAACAAACCACGGCTCAATTCAACACAGCACGTGCTAGACACGTCTCCCACTTGACGATCCATAGACATTTCCGTGGGGTATGGGAGCTTGGGCCGCACACGGGTGCCACTGTTAATCCAACGTCATCAGGCACAACGGATTGCATTTCTCGCCAATCACCAGGGACGGACATTGGAACAATGGTGCAAGGTCATATGGTGGGACGAATCACGATTTCCACTGCACCATGCCGACGGGAGGCACCGTGTGCGGTGCAGACCACACGAATCGATGGATCCCGCCTGCCAAGGTGTGGTCCAAGACTGTGGTGTCTGTTATGGCCGGTGGTGAATTTTCCTGGTATTGAATGGGCCCTCTAGTTGTTCTGGAAGAGACTTTGAATGGTCCGCGGTGTGTGGAGGTGCTTGAAGATCATCTCCACACATTTTTGGCCTTCTAACACAATGAAGGTTCTGCGGTGTTTCAAAATGATAACGCTCCTCCATATCGTTCCCTCATCGCTCGGGAATGGTTCCAGGAACATGCAGGGGAGGTCCACAGATTTGCACGAATCCCATCGAGCAAATCTGGGATACCATGGAATGCAGGCTCCTTGCCATGGATCCAGCGCCCACGGACAGACCGGAACTGGCTGCCGCTCTGCAAGCGATTTGGTGTCATACGCTTCCAAAGGAGTACCAGACACTTGCAGACTCACATCCAGGGTGTTTTACTGCAGTCCGCATGGCGATAGGAAGCCTCACACGATATTGGGTGTCTATCCCACGATATTTGCTAAGTCAGCGTACATAAAACTTATTACAGTCCAGGCAGAACATATTCTCGTATCTGAAATACTGTAAGACTATGAACCAAAGTAAACAGACAATAAGTCTACAATATAAATGACACCCACATCTACTGGGTGTCGCAGGCCATTAAGGTCAATATTATATAGACAGAACCAATGGTCTGAAATTATTACAACCTCTTGAATAAGCCGCTTCTGCGACTCGTGGAGGCGCTCTGGCTCCGGATAGAACCCACGTGGCAGATTAACGACGAGGGCCGGCGTGCCGGCCAGTCCTATGTGGTTTTTATGAGGTTTCCCATATCCTAATAGGTGAATATCATGCTGGTACCCAAGTCTCGCCTCAGTTACACGATTCGCAAGCATTTAGAAAACGCTCGTACACGTCAGCATGGGATAACGCTAGATGCAGACAGTTGGGGTACAGAAATTCCGTCCTGGAGAGGAGGGGTGGGGATGGGGGGAGGGTGGTTGAAGCAGTGGTGACAGTAAGGGCATCAGACCACACTCTGCCAAAACCACTAATTAACATGTCGATCGCATGACGACACGCGATAAACTCTAAGGAAAAGAAGAAAAAGTATAGCCCTGTCAACGATGACCAAAAAAGATCGATTATGGGAAAAATCATGTAGTCGCAAATTTTTGCACAGCGCTAGGACAAAGTGTCCTTAAAGATTACTTTTTATGTCTTCCTCGAATAACTTGTAAAGCGTGACTTCCAGTAGAAAATTAAATTTAATTAACCCTTAACACACGAGATATGGTCTCTCAGATCATGTGAGAATTTTCGAACTCGCTTGCTGGATATATTCCAATCTCTATCTTCCTCTACAATTTTTCACCCTCTACAGCTTCCTCTAGTACCATGGAAGTTATTCCCTAATGCATTATCAGATGTACTATCATCCTGTCTCTTCTTCTTGCCAGAGTTACCCACATATTCCTTTCCTCGCTGATTCTGCGGAGAACCTCCCTCATTCCTTACCTTGTCAGTCCACCTGATTTTCAACATTCTTCTGTGACACCACATCTCAAAGGCTTCGGTTCTATTCTGGTTTTCCCATAGTTTTCTCACTATCATACAATGCTGTACTCCAAACGTTCATTGCCAGAAATTTCTTCCTCACGTTAAGAGCTATGCTTGATACTAGTCTCTTGGCCCTTTTCACCATTGCTAGTCTGCTTTCTGTGTCCTCCTTCCTCCGACCGTCATAGCTTACTTTGGTGCCTAGGCAGTAGAATTCCTTAACTTCTTCCGCTTCGTGATTCCCAATAGTAATGTTAAGTTTCTCGCCCTTCTCATTTCAGCTGCTTCTCATTATCTTCGTTTTCTTCGATTTACTCTCAGTCCATATTCTGTACTCATTACACCGTTCATTCAACACATCCTGCAGCTCTTCTTCACTTTCATTGAGGATAGTAATGTCAGCAGCGAACCTTATCACTGATATCCTTTCACCTCGAAACTTTCTTTTGTTTCCCTCATTGCTTCTTCATTGTATAGATTGAACATAGGGACGAAAAACTGCATCCCTGTCTTACGCCCTTTTTAGTCTGAACACTTCGTTCCTTGTCTTCCAGTCCTAATTGACTTCTTTGTTCTTCTACATATTGTATATTATCTTCCTTTCCCTATAGCTTAGCCCCTTTTTTTCTCAGAATTGCGAACATCTTGACCCTTTTACTGCGTCGAACGCTCTTTCCAGATCGACAAATCCAATGAACGTATCTTGATTTTTCTTTAGTCTCGCTTTCAAAATCGTGAGCAACGTCAGAATTGCCTCTCTGTTGCCTTTACCTTTCCTAAAGCCAAAGTGATCGTCACCTAACACATCCACAAATTTCTTTTCCATTCTGCTGTACATTATTCTTGCCAACAACTTGGATGCAAGAGCTGTTAAATGTGCCATAATTCTCGCTCTTGTCGGCTCTTACCTCTGGAACTGTGTAGATGATATTTTTCCGGAAGTATGACGATATATCGCCAGTCTCATACATTCTACACACCAACGCGAATAGTCGTTTGTTGCCACTTTTCCCAACGATTTTAGAAATTCCGATGGAATGTTATACATCCCTTATGCCTCATTTGATCTTAAGTCTTCCAAAGCACTTTTAAATTCTGATTCCAATACTGGATCTCTCAACTCTTCCCTGTCTACTCATGTTTCTTCTTCTATCACGTCATCACGTAAGTCCTTCCCCTCACTGAGGCATTCAATGTACTCTTTCCATCTAACCGCTCTCTCCTTTGCATTTAACAATGAAATTCCCACTGAACTCTTCATGCTACCACCTTTACTTTTAATTTTAAAGAAGATTGTTTTGACTTTCCCATATGTTGAATCCGTCTTTCCTAAGATAATTTCTTTTCCGAAGTCTTCGCATTTTTTATGCAGCCATTTTGCCTTATCTTCCCTGCACTTCCTATTTATTTCGTTCCTATGTCACTTCTGTTATTCCTGAATTTCCCTGCACATTTTTGTACTTCCTTCTTTCGTCGATCAGCTGAAGTATTTCATCTGTCATCCACGGTTTCTTAGCAGCTGTCTTCCTTTTACCAACGGTTTTCGTTCAAACCTCTGTGATTGCCCTGTTTTGAAGATGTCCAATCCCCTTCAACTGTACTGCATCCCGAGCTACTCATTAATCGCAGTGTCTATAGCCTCAGAGAAATTCAAGTGTGTTTCTTTATTCCGTAGTACTTCCGTATCTCACTTCTTTCCGCATTTATTTTTCCTGACTAGTCTCTGAAATTGCAGACTACTCTTAATCACTACTGAGTTGCGATCTCAGTCTATATCTGCTCCTGTATACGCCTCACAACCCACTACCTGAATTCGGAATCTCTGTCTCACCATGATGTAATCTATCAGGACTCTTCCCTTATCTCCCAGCCTCTCCCAAGTATATCTCATCCACTTGCGACTCTTGAATGGATTGAATGGATTTTTTATTTCAGAACTGAATCAGTCTTTCTCCTCACTACCACGGCTATATTCTCCTGTAACTCTTTCTTCTACTCCTTCCCCTACACACGCATTCCAGTCTCCACGACTATTAGGCTTCACCTCCGTTTACGTATTGAATGGCCCGTTCGGTATCCTCATATAATTTCTCTATCTACTCGTCTTCTACTTTGATGTCTACAGTTGTCGGTGTTGGATTGCCGTCGATTTTGATAACAACCACCCTCTCACTAAACTGTTCACAGTAACTCACTGTCTGCCCTCCCTTACTGTTCATAACAAATCCTACTCTCGTTTACTGTTTTGTGCTGCTGCTTATATTACCCTATATTCGTCTGACCATAAATACTTGTCTTCTTTCCATTTCACTTTACTAACCCCTACCGTATCTAGATTGAGCAATAGCATTCCCCTCTTCAGATTGTCTAGCTTGCCTACTACGTTCAAACTTCTGACAGTCCACCCCCCCCCCCCCCCTCCCGACTCGTGTAGAGTTATCCTTTAGTTAGTAATTCAGTTTTTTTTTCATCCTCATTGGCAGTACCCTCCTGGAAAACCAAATGGGGGTCTAGACCAGAATATTTTGCCAAAAGAGAGACCATCACGACACTTTTCCAATTACAAGCCATATGTCCTGCGGATACACATTGTGTTTTCAATGCAGTGGTTTCAGTTGCCTTCTGCATCCTCATGCCGTTGATCATTGCTGATTTTTCCATCTTTAGGGTCAGTTTCCAACCCCAAGGGCAAGAGAGTGACCTGAACCTCTATCCGCTCCTCCACCCTCTTTGACAAGACCGTAAGCCGACTGAGGGTGACTTATGCCTCGGCTGCCATTGCTGATTGTTTTTGTTCAAAATTTAAGCAGTGGCGGGGATTCGACCCGGAACCGAGAACGTTTTGATTACGAAACAAAGACTCTACCCCCGCCAGTCGTACCGTTTTTATTGTCAGTTACATTATCGCTTTATAACATATTGGAGTTTCCTAGACCATCAAAAATGGTTCAAATGGCTGTAAGCACTATGGGACTTAACATCTGAGGTCATCAGTCCCCTAGACTTAGAACTACTTAAACCTAACTAACCTAAGGACATCACACACATCCATGTCCACGGCAGGATTCGAACCTGCGATCGTAGCAGCAGCGCGGTTCCGGACTGATGTGCCTCGGACCGCTCGGCCACCTAGACCATCCCTCATGATCTACATACCTATTTTTCTCAGTATAGCACAAAATATGTTCGCAGGAATGTGCCATTTTTGACGATACTAAGCTTGATGAGATGGAGGATGATGTCAGTGATATAGATCAAGAAACGGACGAAAAAGATGACGATTTTGCAATAGCCAGTGACCACAGTTCTGCTAGCAAAGAAGAGGATCATTCGGAGGATAAACTTCAGTGCAGTAATGATGAAGACCTTTTTGTTTCTCCAATAAACAAAACTTTTTGTTAACATTAAATGTGTTCTTAGTGGTGGTCAAAAAAGTGTAGAATGTCAATTTTGCCGACTTCTTTTCATACCAATCGTGTGCTATTGTTATGTGCAAGTTTAATCTTTGGAATTTAGTTTTATGTGAATATTTGCACGCTAAAAACATACTATAATTCCTCAGAATGTAAAATTCACTTCCCTAACGATTTAATTTTTATGTACTATTTTATAAGACCGCACAAAAATATGTGATTTTGTGTAATAAAAAGTAAAATACTACCAGCTTTATTTAGTGCAATGAAGTCAACAAGTGTTTAAACAACGCTTAAATAACGGTGAAAATAAATGTTACATTACTGACATTAAAATTTTCAAGTGATTTATCCCTTAAAACTCAGGTTATACACATGGGTCCTAGAGACTACTACCCGTAGTATACGTTACAGGAAAGTCACCACGTGAGTTAAGGCTTAAAATGGCTGCAAAAAAGGAGCTATTCATTTTGTATCCGCGTTCAGGGAATGGAAAAATGCAGATTATTAAAGATATTATTCTAAGTGTATAAAATTAATGTTTATCTTTAAATGAAGTGGGTTAAAAACAAATATGAAATGTGTGTACCACATGTAAGTGCAGTAGAGTCAATTTAGGGGTGAATTGTGTTTCAAGAATGTGACAGGGAGGAGGGGGGAATAAATGTGAATGTGGGGAGGGCGGGTTGCTGGATTATGTTCATGCACTCCCTTCCTTCGTAGGTCTGCAGACGGAAGGTCGAATAGGTGATTGCCCACTCCGTCTACCCCACTACGTCACAAGAGGCATCTACGACACATTTCACAAAGCTATACGGACCCTGTACAGCGTTCTTTAGAATCACTGGTGACGCAGTTCAGGGACATGTCCGTGGAATGTTTATTAATACAGTCCAGCAAACTATGTTCCGTCGCAGTGCTGTAGATCTCCCACCTCCACCGTTTTACAACCCTGGAACACACATTATTCTTTAATTTCATATTTGTTTTTAACTCATTTCATTTAACAGTAAACATTAATTTTGTACAATTAAAATGTATGCCATCAAAAAGAAATAATTGACGATAAACGTTAATTTTATACCGTTAGAATAACGTTTTTCATAATATGCGATTTTTCCAGCCACTGAACGAGGAAACTGTTCGTCACAGAGAGAAAATTAATAAGACCTTTTTGTAGGAAATTTAATGTAGATTAATTTTGTACCAGGAAACATTTTCTCTTGGAGCCACAGCTTTCGAGCTATAGAGGAAATCATAAAAAAAGTGCCCTATGAACGCAACCCCTCCTGGACGCTCAGACACCCTCGCCCCTCCAGTTAGGATTTTTGGTACGTTGTTCAGAACCCTCTCCTAGAAGTATGCAAAAATTTGCAACTACACGATTTTTACTCAACTTTTCCTTCGTTGCCTGGGCTAAGAGGGACAGACGTCTTCACTGAGCGATGTATGCTAGGCACGTGTCTTTAAGCTGTTTGCATTTCTGCATCCCCTTTGGTGCCGCTAGCTTGAAAAACGATAGAATATCGTTTGTGATCTCTGCAAAGTTGACTTTTTTTCTCCTTACGGGGTGATACGAAGTTGTTGGCTTATGAAAGCAAAAAGCAACTGAGGGAACTGTTTGATACGTTTTGTAGTACAACAGGTAATAGTAATATTTCACAGAAAGTCGCAAAATTGTATTTGCATCTGTAAAACATACACGCAGGATCATAGTCGTTGCTTTGAACTGTTGCTGCGACAGTAAACTGTGTAAGTAGGCTGTTTAGGTTTTCTTATTGGTAACGCCACCTCTGTATAAAAATCACTGGCTGTGCTGTGTGCAGTCTGTGTCTAGTTTGCATTGTTGTCTGCCATTGTAGTGTTGGGCAGCGGCAGCTGGATGTAAACAGCGCGTAGCGTTGCGCAGTTGGAGGTGAGCCGCCAGCAGTGGTGGATGTGGGGAGAGAGATGGCGGAGTTTTGTAATGTGTCATGAACTGCTATATATATTATGACTATTAAGGTAAATACATTGTTGTTCTCTATTAATATCTTTCATTTGCTAACTATCCCTATCAGTAGTTAGTGCCTTCCGTAGTTTGAATCTTTTATTTAGCTGGCAGTAGTGGCGCTCGCTATATTGCAGTAGTTCGAGTAACCAAGATTTTTGTGAGGTAAGCGATTTGTGAAATGCATAGGTTAATGTTAGTCAGGGCCATTCTTTTGTAGGGATTTCTGAAAGTCAGATTGCGTTGCGCTAAAAATATTGTGTGTCAGGTTAAGCACAGTCATGTATAAATAGTTCAAAGGGGACGTTTCAACTGCAGGGTATAAAGTATGAATCTACCCATTTCACATCATTAGTCCCTTGTCTCAAAGTACTGAGTGTAGGCTCCGCTGACATGTGTTTGATTTTGACCTCACGTGTTTGGCCCACATGTAACTGAAGCAGACGAAAAAAATTTGGAGTGAATATACATAATTACTTTTAAAATCAGAGATAGTAAAATATTGTGTAACGTTATAAAGGCGATGTCAGACAGAGGCTTACGATATCGGACTACAAGTTGTTCACATACGTCACAGCGTGAACGTTGCACTAGGTGGGTGTAGGATATAGTAGAGGAGACTTCTTGTAGCTTGGTACAGTTTCCAGACCTCGGCCTCTAGCCAGCCCTGTAATAGAAGTTTAATATATTTTCTTACTCCGTTTTTAAATGGCGTCGTTGACTTCTTAGGTGCTGCAGTCTTTTTATGATATTATAGGAATTACTCAGGAGTACTATAACTTTTTCAAATGCGATAAGATGGTCACGCATCTACGAACAAATATTCAACTGAAATATAAAACCGTTGCAGTCGAGAAAATCTTGTCAGTGGTGTATTTCACCGTCTACCTGTTGCATTATTACTCTATTACAAGGCCGGCCAGGGCATGTCAAACTTCACGTGAGCAGTGTGGGGGCCGAGACTCGGCCTGTTTCGGCTTTCCTCGCTCCTCCTCGGAAGTACCTGGCACAACGCGACATTTCGTTTAGTACTCCGGTGCGGTGTTTTTCGGTCGGCGCAACTCTCTTCAGTTCGGGAGAATCGTCGCGTCACTGCTGTTTACCTTTCGCTACCTGTTCATGCTATGAAGGACGCACACATGTCCACTGGCTGTTTACACAGAAAAAGGTAATCTAGCGATCTGTCGTCACAATCCTCACAAATGAATGGGAATGACAGAAGAGAGGGATGACAATTCTCAGTTCACATAAGTAACGGGTACTGCTTATTTGCTACGAAACAGCACTACAGTACCATACAGAAAGAATTTAAATTTGTAGATTTCAGTGAAAGAGGAAAAAATTACAATTATCGACAGCCGGGATTCATTGCTATGCACATCAAGAAGCACTTCATGCTAAATTTGCAGGTATGGAGCACTTGAAGAAATTGGAGGTACGAATAGTAAAGTTTCTGAAGTCGCACTCGTTATTCCCTTTTGAGTTGCAACAGTTTTCAATGGAAATGAATTAAGAGTATGGAGACATTATACACTGATGACCAAAACATGACCACATGCTTAATAGCTTGTTTATCCATCTCTGGGGAGGTACGTGGCGTTAGATGTCTAAGTAGAAGTTCACTTAAACAACAGGCCGCTGATCTGTGTATGCGATGATGGCGCCCGATAGCAACCAGTATGGGTTCCATAGGGTTTACATCAAGCGATTCTGGTCGCCGAGACATTAATGTGGGCAGTGGTCATAATTTTTTGACTTATCATATTACTTCAAAGTGCGGTGTTTAACTCAAAGGGCACGTCTGCAACGATTTAAGTCTCGATATTGTTGAATTTGAGGGATGAAGGAGTGCAGGAATGAAAATTAGAACATCTGAAATGGATTGCATACTTCACATTTTAATTGTAGCTATCTGCCCACTGCCCACAGCAAGACACTGCAAGGTAATTTCTTTCTGATTTTATGGGGATGTATTTAAAAAGAAGATCGCATTGTAGAAGGGACACATTCTGACAAAGGCAGTCCAATTCCCTAAGGTTAGTGGTGTTGAAAGAAAAGCGAGGTTTGAAGGATTCATTGTGGCCATGAAAGAATTACAAGGAGAGTTTGCTAAACGTTTTGAGGACGCCTCCAATTTTACATCTTTTTTCGAGACCGTTTGCCATTTCAGTTGAAGCCCTCTGTGCATTTGCAGAGGTAACTGATTGACCTGAAAAGGTCTTCAAAATGTAGGTAGTTCCTGTTTTACTGAGAAATCCTTTTACGTTAAAACTTTCAAGTACGTCTATGTTGCTTTCTTCAGGTGGATTTCCATGCCTCCATGTTGTTGTTGTGGTCTTCAGTCCTGAGACTGGTTTGATGCAGCTCTCCATGCTACTCTATCCTGTGCAAGCTTCTTCATCTCCCAGTACCTACTGCAACCTACATCCTTCTGAATCTGCTTAGTATATTCATCCCTTGGTCTCCCTCTACGATTTTTACCCTCCACGCTGCTCTCCAATGCTAAATTTGTGATCCCTTGATGCCTCAAAACATGTCCTACCAACCGATCCCTTCTTCTAGTCAAGTTGTGCCACAAACTCCTCTTCTCCCCAATCCTATTCAATACCTCCTCATCAATTATGTGATCTACCCATCTAATCTTCAGCATTCTTCTGTAGAACCACATTTCGAAAGCTTCTATTCTCTTCTTGTCCAAACTAGTTATCGTCCATGTTTCACTTCCATACATGGCTACACTCCATACAAATACTTTCAGAAACGACTTCCTGACACTTAAATCTTTACTCGATGTTAACAAATTTCTCTTCTTGAGAAACGCTTTCCTCGTGCGGTTAAAGGCGCTTCAGTCTGCAACCGCGTGACCGCTACGGTCGCAGGTTCGAATCCTGCCTCGGGCATGGATGTGTGTGATGTCCTTAGGTTAGTTAGGTTTAACTAGTTCTAAGTTCTAGGGGACTAATGACCTCAGCAGTTGAGTCCCATAGTGCTCAGAGCCATTTGAAACGCTTTCCTTGCCATTGCCAGTCTACATTTTATATCCTCTCTACTTCGGCCATCATCAGTTATTTTACTCCCTAAATAGCAAAACTCCTCCATACTGTGTGCTAAAATATTTTGATCGATAGGTTAGTGTGAAACAACTTTCTTTATTATGGAACTAAAGAAGCCACGATCACGCGGCAAACCGAGTGCAAATATCGCTGAAACTGTCCGTATGTCGATAGTTTGTAGTAGATATAAATTATATAACATCTTCAATGCGCCAAAAAGAATCAAATTAGGCCTATAGTCAAAATTTGTTTGTTTTTGAGATCTATGTTGTTGACAAGTGTGAAATGTGAAACAAAGTCGTATGCACTACCATCTAAATGTAGCACATTCGCAGTTTACTCTCCTCGCGCTCGGAGGGCGTGGCGTGGCTGTGGGGGGTGAGTGTACAGCGAGGATGAGCGCCATGACACCCACGCCAGAGCACGGCTATTGAGCCAAATTCTTGGCTAATTAGTGAGTGAAATGAAATTAAGCTCGAGTATTATTAAAAACCAATTACAAGTTAAAGCTACTGGAAACTAACACAAATTTCCATCCTCAAGACAGGTAAAATTGTTAGGATGTTAAAGAAACTCAGTTCATTTGCAAGTGTCACATGCTGCAGGATAGAAGGCCTTTCCTGGTTCAGGGTAATAGATAATGCAAAACCGATAGTGTGTGGCTTAAGTGCCCACACATTACGTAAATAGTCCTAAAAATATATAGCATTTTCCTCACCATTAAATTCTGTACATGACGAATTAAGAATATACTCCAAATGGCAGTAATATATTATATAGCACTTAAATGTGTAGAACGTTAAGGGGAGTCGTACCGCCAAAAATTGACAAAATTTGTCATTTTTACTTTTATGCAAATTATGAAAATATGGAGGTTTATGCTTAATTTGGTGTTGGTTTTATTGAAATATTCGATTATTTACTATTTTAAATAAATATTTGAAAATAATCATGCAATGACATTTCCGAGAATTTTGTTTTCCACCATTTCGCATGTTCAAAAATGGTTCAAATGGCTCTGAGCACTATGGGACTTAACATCTATGATCATCAGTCCCCTAGAACTTAGAACTACTTAAACCTAACTAACTTAAGGACAGCACACAACACCCAGCCATCACGAGGCAGAGAAAATCCCTGACCCCGCCGAGAATCGAACCCGGGAAACCATTTCGCATGTTGGCATTTTTCTCTGGAACTATGTAGTCTAGAAGGCTGGGATTTCTTTTGTTTTGTAGAGAACTGTCCGTTTCATAAGTTTCCTACACTGGCGGTACTTCGCAGTAAACTCATTGAACTGAACTGTTGTTTGTGTTTGACAAAAACAGTTATCCACTAGCCGCGTTTTAATTTCTGTGTTTCCTGTGATAATTTTCGTCATGACTAAACCAAAAGGAGTGTTTAAAAAAATACGAAACAAAGGAAACAGATACTACAGAACAAATATAGCCGCAGTAAAAAGAGTGGTTAGCGCCGAAGGGCGTGATAATTTGGATGTAAATAGTGACAGTCCTTCTACTCCTCCCGGTACTTCCAAGAAAAAACTGCTGGGTAATGATGTAAAATACAACGCAGCTTCAGACAGTGAGACAAACTGCAATATCATTATTAATCTCCATATACTTATTTCAGCTTTGTGTGAAACAGTGTGTTGACGTATACGTGGCGCGGAAATTGAAATTTCTGAAAAGCTATCTCAACGCAATGGTCTGGTGTGCACTTTACAAATAACGTGTTTGAACTGTAAAACCGAAAGACTTTCAAGACTTCAGAAGTAAGTGTAAAGAATGGACTTTTTGACACTAATCTACTTCTATGGACTTAGATGCATAGAAGAAGGCCATTACGCTGGTAAGGTTCTTTGTGGCTTGCTGAACCTGCCTCGTCCCCCTACAAAATCTATCAAATACAACTCCATAGTAAGAAGTAGTGTCAAGGCGTGTGCTATGGAGTCAATGACTAAAGCAGCAGAGCAGGCTGTAGCAGAAAATTGTAGTTCTGACATAGCAACAACATTCGACGTATCCTGGCAAAAAAGATGTTTCCAGTCGAGGAGTTAATGTGCATCTACTATCAGCATCGACAATGGGAAAGTGTTGGATGTTGATGTGTTGACCACGTACTGTCAGGGTTGTAGGCAAGCAGGCAAGAGTACTGAAAAGCAAACTAAGCATGAAATGAATTGTCAGAAACTATGAAGGAACTAGTGGAGGGATGGAGGTTGCTTCTGCAGTGGAGATGTTCCAACATTCCCAGCATGACCGTGCTGCTGTTCGCTACATGAGTTTTCTTGAGGATGGAGACTCACGATCGTATAAGGTAGTGGTGGAGAGTAAACCCTATGGTGATTTGTCAATTACAAAACTAGAGTGCATTAATCATGTGCAAAAGAGGATGGGCATGAGACTACGTAGACTCAAACAGCAGTTGGGAAGTACCAAGTTATCTGATAGTCTAAGACGTCGACTGACTGATAAACAAATTAATCAGATTACACATTATTATGGTATAGCTAGTAGAATATAGCTATTAGAAGTAACAGAGATAATTTAGATGGTATGAAGAGAGCTGTTTGGGCAATTTATTTTCACAAGCTATCTAAAGATGCTGAACCAATACACAACCTGTGTTCCACTGAATGGTGTAAATACTTGAAGGCAAAAGAGAAGGGTAAAGTAGACACTTTCTAACACAAAATTACTATACCAAATGCTGTTATGCTTGCCATGAAACCTGTGTTTCAGGATCTTGCCCAACCAGAGCTGTTGAAGAAATGTCTCAAGAGCAAAACACAAAACGTGAATGAATCATTTAACAATGTTGTATGGTCAAGGATACCAAAAAAAAAGTGTTTGTTGGAAGGTCAGTCTTTGAACTTGGTGTTTTGAATGCTGTTCTTACTTTTAATGATGGCTATTCTGGAAGACTACAGGTTTTGGAATATCTTGGCATTCATAAAGGTTACAACACCACTAAGAGTGTGATGGACTTGGACCAACTGCGAATCATGAAGGCAGAGATTGCAACAAACAATATGTCAAAAGAAGCCAGACCCAAGAGAAGGAGGGCAGCACTGGGTGAGGAAGATGAAGGAGGAGATGACTACCATCCAGGAGGATTCTAACATATTTTTTATGTATCAGTTGGCTGTACATTAAAACTTTTTCTTTAAACGCAATTTTCTCAACATGACATTTTTCAGTATAAAAGCCCCTTTTTCTCAGAAACTTCTGAATCTACATCAATGAATTAGTTACCACATAACATAGGTAGTACAATGATGTTGTATCTCTACTTTAGTAGAAAACGGGGCATTCATATAGCCAATTTCACATTGTCGGGATAGGGCGGTACGACTCCCCTTAAACATCTACAAATGTCGTAAAAAACACAACATCAGGTCTAACAAGAATAAAAACTATAGAAAATAGAGGGTACTGGTTCTATTGCACACTCCTTCATTTGATCCTAAAATCAGTCACTAGACCGAAGAACTGACCAAAAAATATTGTGTGTCCCTAGATACACTATCTTTTGCTACAGCACTGTTTCCAATTCTTCCAGTAATAATGAAGGCAAAAGTGGTGTTACCTGAGGAGGGTAATTCTTTGAAATGTTTTACACGTATTTATGATTAATAATTCCAGCATGTTGACACCTATTTACGCTTGTAGCGACTATTGCAAAAGGAGAGCAACGGTCACACACACGTTTCATGTTCCACAACGAAACACACAACACTGATACATAATGCAGATATATTTAGTGTACAACGAGGGTCGCGTGTAGTACGAAGAAAGTTTAGGAAATACTATGTTGTCTGTAATACGTATCCGCATCTCTGAATATCAAAATCACAGTGGAATGCTTTTATACGGCGGAATGCTTATCTAAGCTCAGAAAAAGCAAATCGTCCTTAGCTCGATAGCAATCGCGAGTTTTTGTCCAACTTCGTAACAACTCTGCTATCACGGAATTTGTTTTTGCACCAACTCAGATAAACTGGTAATGCGTGAAGTTTCAAGAAGTATCTTTTATTGATGTTTCTCTAAGAAAAACAAGTTTTCCAATAACATTTGATAGTGAGAAAGAGGGAGAGAACGGAAGCTAAAACAGCCATCACCATGTGGTCTTTGCTACAAAACAGCACCATTTCTTCCATTTCTTAGCTTGAAACTGGAACAATAAACAGAACGGAAAAATATCCTAAGGCTTAAAACATAGAAACAAGCAAATTATCTGGCTTGGAATGTATGTAAACACGAATCAGGTGCCCAGCAGATGATGTTACTTACACAGCATTCAGTCGAATGCCCTAGGAACAGTTACTTTTCAGTTTAGAGTTAAGAGACTTTTTACAGTGCTAAATCGACCAAGACAAGTAATTCAGTGGTTAAGTAATGGGTTCGTATTCAGAAGATGGGAAGGCGGGAGGGGGGGAGAGGGTATTTCGGATCCCCAATCACCTCCACCTAGATTTAAATTCTCAAAATTTTCCTTAAGTCGGTTCTTAGGAAAAAGGCACGCCCCATTTCCTTCCTTAACGGTGGCCTAAACACGATAGTACATCCCAATCACCAACACCCCGTCTCCATCTACTATTAGAGTATCACAAGAATGAAGAAGGGGTTTTACAGTATTAACAATGTAGCATTCCCCAGAGGCAGTGAGCTTTTTACTCACAAGACCAGATTCGCTACAACGACAGCTACATCCATACTCTACAAACCATTATGAAGTACATAGCTCCCTTATTAGGTCTGTAGTAAATGACTAGATTCTTCACTTAATAGACTTTCTAAGAACTATGTAATAAGAATTTTGTGGGACAACTTCATATTTTTATTAATGCACAGATGATAAGCACAGATGTTTAAGATATTATAAAGGTTATAAATGCCAAAATTTGTGTGTGTGGGGGGGGGGGGGATGGGGGGAGGTTAGAATATATTTTCTAATGCTTCACGTTGAAATGGCTGGACGGAATTGAACGAAATTTGGAATGCGGATAGCTTCTCTCTAGAATTAAGACTTAAGATACCTCACACACATTTGTCAAAGGAATGGTGGTAATAAAGAACAGTAGCCCACGACGCGTGAATGCTCATATTTCATTCGTCCAATTTTAATACCACGCAGAAAGAATTTAAATTTTTAGATTACAGTGAAAGAGCAAAAATTTACAATGAACTACAGACAGGATTCATTGTTCTAGGTATGGAGCACATGAAGAAATTGGTCGTACAAATAGTAAAATTTCTGAAGCCACACCCCACCAAATGATGAAAGCTAAAAAGTTTATCGCTTATTACATTTTAGCTGTTCATGCAGTAAAACTGCTGCATGAAGCACGACATTGTAATTTATTACTTCTTTACTACTGACTGTATTCGTGACAGTATTCACATATGTCACTGAATGCACCAGCAAAATTATATCATTCTATGAGACATGACTTCATAAACACTGAGATGCGTGAAAACTGCCACATCATGTATTGCTTTTAAATTTATAGCCTCTTTGCTACTAACTTCATTCGTAACACATTTTGTAGACAGTAGTCACATATACCACTGGATGTACCTGCAAAATGGTGTCATTGCGCAACACACAGTTCAGGAGATACGAAATCATAAACATTGAGCCATGTGCTAATCAAACTACAGGGAAAAATCACCTACAGATACAGGTGAAATATGTGTACAAATATATGTGAAATCTTATATTTTGAAAGGTATGTGCTAAGGTTTGATCAGGGTAGATCCAGAAAATAAAGTCGATAGTTGCCAACCGCAAGGTGGAATGAGTATAATATCTTTGAGTAGGAGGATATTTGATGGTTAAGACAGCCGGGCGCGAGCAGTAAAAAACTCCGTCGTCGCAGCTAGGTGCCCGGAGGAACCAGGTGTGTGGTGACAGCTTTAAGGTAGGATACACGCTACGCATTTTGCAGATTGTACACTGAGCAAACTTTAGCACGTTAATGGGAGAAGCTATAAAATGATTTCAAAATAGTTTTTGTTAGATAATGTTCAGAGTTAGGATTTGTATTGCCAAGTTTTGACGCAGTAAGTGTTTTGTAAAATTTTTTGTAAGAGTGATTCGTGCTGCAAAAATGTTGTAAATATATATGTGCAGTTCATGGTTTGAAATCGATTTTGGTATAACTAAAGTTATCAGAGCAAAGTTATTTCAAATAACTAATTTTGTGCCATTGCACAACTGGCATTATTGAACTCAAGATATAATTTCATTAAGTAAACATCACAGCCAAAAGTTAATTTTTCAGTACCATATTAATGCCATTGCACAAACGGCATTATTCTCTCAAACTTGATTGCTGAGCCAAATACATGTTTCATTACTGGCAAAATGGAGGAGGGCACGAAAAAAGTTCGCAGACGCAGTCAGGTGCAGGTTTGTTGAATAATTATTTTGGAACAATTTTATCTTTGATACTTTCACTAGTTAAAAATGAAACAATTTTGGGTTAGATACTTTCACGTTTAAAGATAATTTTGGACATTATACTTTCAATTTGTTATACATATTAGTTACGATTTGGAAGGACATATCATGGGGTAAGAATAATGAACCTCCTACTGGGATGTGGGTGATAAAGTGAAGACATAAAGGGAGTAGGGAAGAAATGGACAGAGGAAGGAAAATAGAAATGGGGAGTAGGTGGTGTAGAAAATGGACAGCTAGAGGGGAAGGAGGAGGTGGACAGCGAGAGGGGGACGAGGTGACTGACACAGGGAGGGGCAGGAAGAGATCGACAGAGTGGGGGGGGGGGGGGGGGGTGGTTGCAGGAGGCAGACAGAGAGTGGGCAGTGAAGGAGGTGGACAGGAGAGGGGAAAGAGGAGATGGACTGTGAGAGGGGGAGAAAAGAGATGCACTAATAGAATGTTGGAATAAATAAATAAGCAGGCAATACCGGGCACTCAGCTCTCTCCACATACACACAGACCTAGGGTGTATAATAATTAAGTGTTATTTATGGTTCTTCAAAGCAGAGATCTGACAGAAAAATACGTAAAGAATTATTATAGGTCAAGTGAATATTTTACAGACTTTGACACGTTAAGCCACAATGTTCAGAAGTGACAGCAGTCAAACAAGGAGGCCGATGACCAGCGGAGTTTGCGTGGCAGCAGTCACCATTGCGATAGATGAACGGCCGAGAGGATGGGCAATGCTTCCAAGGAGAACAACGACTAGTTCGCATATCAGATCTCTGTGCTCCAGCAACTGTCATCATACTGAACTCACGTGCATGACGTATCTAGCGACGCAGAAGAGAACGAGAGGGCAATGCCCAACCATGCCAGCATAGAGGTAAAACAAGGAAGGCTGACACGTGTGTTGACATTGGCCACGATTCCGCCCAACGAGTGAAGCGTAGATCAACGACCGAAGAGACAGTCTTCGCCTGAGAAGCTTCGCGACATTGGCGCAAACACCGAATAAATATCTCCGACAAACGGGCATGAGGAGGTTCTTCGAGGGGAGAAAGAAGAGACGATGAAACGTCGCCTGGACAGACAGACCGATGGTTAGTCAGCGGACGTCATGCTTCGCGGCAACGACTTAGCTGCCACGCTGCTAGACATAAAAAGTTGTCAGTACCGCGTCAATATGTCAACACAGAAGATGCCATCCGGGATGTTACTAGAAAGAAGCTCGTGTGGTACCTACCAACGTGGCTGGTGAATATGGAGGGACTACGGCCTCACCGAATGGGTCACCTGTGAATCTAGAGGTTAATGAAGAACCTGAGGGTCGCTGGTTCGATTCTGGGAGGGAGTGCTTTGCAACACGCCATAGCCGCTTGTTAATAATGCAACGAGAGAATTCACAAGACGAAGACAGCGTCGCCCCCGCAGAAGGTACGGTACCGAATGGAAGAATACACTGCCTGGCGCTGCGCTACAACACGAGCCGTCGCCGCATCAGCGGTCACTAGAACCTGCACGCCACGACTTCGCGCCGCACTGCTGCTGCGAGGAATCGAGCGAGTTAAAACGCAAAGTATTACTCTGTTTAAAGGCTCTTATGTATCAATAAATGACTGATAGTGGAACCACCAATGTTTCACTCACACCTCACCCACTGTTGTTGTTGTGGTCTTCAGTCCTGAGACTGGTTTGATGCAGCTCTCCATGCTACCCTATCCTGTGCAAGTTTCTTCATCTCCCAGTACCTACTGCAACCTACATCCTTCTGAATCTGCTTACTGTATTCATCTCTTGGTCTCCCTCTACGATTTTTACCCTCCACCCTGCCCTCCAATGCTAAATTTGTGATCCCTTGACGCCTCAGAACATGTCCTACCAACCGGTCCCTTCTTCTCGTCAAGTTGTGCCACAAACTCCTCTTCTCCCCAATTCTATTCAATACCTCCTCATTAGTTATGTGATCTACCCATCTAATCTTCAGCATTCTTCTGTAGCACCACATTTCAAAAGCTTCTATTCTCTTCTTGTCCACACTATTTATTGTCCATGTTTCACTTCCATACATGGCTACACTCCATACAAATACTTTCAGAAACGACTTCCTGACACTTAAATCTATACTCGATGTTAACAAATTTCTCTTCTTCAAAAACGCTTTCCTTGTCATTGCCAGTCTACATTTTATATCTTCTCTACTTCGACCATCATCAGTTATTTTGCTCCCCAAATAGAAAAACTCCTTTACTACTTTAAGTGTCTCATTTCCTAATCATTTCCTAATCTAATTCCCTCAGCATAAATGACTGATAGTGGAACCACCAATGTTTCACTCACACCTCACCCACTGAGCCAACGAAAGAACCCATTTCACGGCCCATAAAGTGTCTTTTCCCGCTCGCCATCCCTGACAAAATATTGACCTTTGCTCTCCTCTGTCACTGATGCTCAATATCTACTGTCACAAAACCCCAACCCGCTACACAGAGAACAATACGTCTGGGAACGTTGTTTACAGAGACATGTGCTGTAGATTCCTGGCTCTCCATACACATCGAGGGGGATCTTTCCCGTGCTAAATACGTCGCAAACAGTAGTGAAATTATTTACTCCCGTTTCTGGAACATTTTTTAATTCGTTACACGGTCGCGTAAAAATCATTTCCGTGAAGTAAACGAGTGAGTTGGGAGCGATACGAGTTCTATTGCCTTTTCCCGCCATCTCAAAATTTGGTTTTTTTCCGATGTCGCGTAATTTACTGCGCCGCAAATTGTTCGCACTCAAGACTTCCAAGAGATGGCAGATACGCATGGACAACGAGTTTTGGTACTGACTTTTTTTTATATAAACCGCAGGACGTAGCTAGCAAGAGCGCCCCTGCGATAGTTTGTAGGGGACGAGGGGGCAAGACTTGGGCTGATGTGACTTTTTCTTTATAAAAATGCAGTAAAGAGAGGACTCGTTCAAGAGTGTTTCACATCTCTGGTGAACACGTGAAAAGCGCATGTTCTGTCGCCGTCAGTCCTGCGCGCTGTTCATAGCCTGCGCCACAATTAGCCGCACCTGGCGGAACGGACGATGAGTCAGTGTGAGTCGGATAGTAGCAGTGAAGGCAACGACGATAGATGACGTGATAGCGCCTGTAAAAGTACTAAAAAAAGTGAAATTTGGGATCTAACGTCGAGGGCGTACGAAAGACGCTAGGATTACCGGTAAAATAATGAAAGAAGTACACAAGCGGTCTTACTGTTTAACAGAATGTCTGAAATGATTATCAAGGTTGTGTGCTATGGGTGATAGTTTTGTATATTAGCAGTTGGTGGCAAAAAAGCACTGCTGACAATAATAATTTACAATTCACAACGGCTAAGTGTGTGTTTCACTTTAGTTTCATCGTCTTCCCACAAAATATCACCACGAAGGAAGCAAAGCGCTCAACAAGGGCTCGTTGCCAATTTGCACGGGAAACAGAACAGATTTACCCTCGGGATAGAATCTCGTCACGCAGGCAGATCGTGACACACTTTCGGATACAAAAACTATGGGATTCAATATTCAGCAATAAATACTGCACGTCGCAAATTCTCTCACTAACATTTTGTTTGGAACCAAATTAAGACATACAAACATAAAACCACTGCACAAATAAAAAGTAGAAAGTAAGTGCCATTTTCAGGACGTAAGCATTAATAGACAGTTCTTATACTACAGAGTACATATTCAATAGTAATGCAGTTAATGAACTACACACCAAATCTCGGAACAAATTCACAGCGCAAAGCTGCAGCCGTAGTATGACATTTCGATCCATATGTTTCAGTATATCCATGATGCTTTCCCGTGAGTGAAACCTGTATCCATTCATGCAGTCCTCCTTTGTACACGTTTAACATCATCTGATAGTCCTATCTGGTATGAATCCAAATGCCACATACTTGAGCAATATTCTGCGGCGAGCTGCACAAGTGATTTATAGGACTACAGTTTCGCTGAGCACTGACACTTCCAGTGCCTTACTGTCGCGTATGCGCAACGTTATTCGCATCTCTAAAATACGGCAAGGATGACTCAGGAAGGACCAGCTACAAATGCTGATTCTGATTTATCTTCTGTGTAAGCAGAGATAACGTCCAGAGTGCTGTGGGGAGTCGCGGAGTGTTCCAGAGCAAACTCTGGGTGAGCTGTATTTCAGATACTATCATAAACAGAAGCGCCGCTTTGAGTTAGCCGACTCGGAAAACAAGATAATGTTGTCAAACGCAGAGGCTGCGCTTGGCAGACGTGGTGCATGACATACGACAGTGACTTTTCAGTGTGCCACGTGACATTCGATGGAATATGGACTATGAACATGTCGTGTTCTGGCATACGGCAGGTCCGCTCTCACGCAAAGTAGTATCAAACCCCCGGACTGGCGGAGTGAATGCCAGTGACGAATTAACAGTAAGAAGTCACCGTCTGAGGGGCTGTAGAAACTACATCTACAAGATTACTTTGCCATTCACAATTAAGTGCCTGTCAGAGGGTTTATTAAACCATCTTCTAGCTATTTCTATACCGTTTCATTCTCGAACATGGCACGGGAAAAATGAGCACTTAAATCTGTCCGTGCGAGCCCTGATTTTTCTTATTTTAGTATGATGATCATTTCTCACTTGAAGGAGGGGCCAACAAAGTGTTTTCACATTCTGAGGAGAAAGTGACTGAATGAAATTTCTTGAGAAGATCCTGCAGCAACGGAAAACGGCTTTGTTATAATGATTGCCAGTCCAATGTGCGTATTATGTCCCTGGCACTCTCTTCCCTATTTCGCGATAATGCAAAATGAACTGCTCTTCTTTGCGCTTTTCAGATCTCCTCCGTCAATCCTAATGCGCCTCCTACACCGCGCAGCTATACTCGAGAAGAGGCCGGACAAGCGTAGTGTAAGCCGTCACTTTCGTAAAAATGGTTGAAATGGCTCTGAGCACTATGGGACTTAACTCCTGAGGTCATCAGTCCCCTAGAACTTAGAAATACTTAAACCTAACTGACCTAAGGACATCACACACATCCATGCCCGAGGCAGGATCCGAACCCGCGACCGTAGCGGTCGCGCAGTTCCAGACAAGCGCCTAGAACCGCTCGACCACTCTGGCCGGCTCACTTTCGTAGACATGCTTCATTTTGTAAGTGTTTGTCATTAAACCACAGTCTTTGATTTACTTTCCCAACAATATTATATATGTGATCGTTCCAAATTTACTCGTAATTATAATCGCTAAGTATTTAGTTGAATTTACAGTCTTTAAATTTGTGTTATTTATCGTGTAACCGAAATTTACTTCACAGTTTTCATTATTTAGATCGAATGCCACTTTTCGCTCCATAAGATATCTTGCCTAAACCATTTTGCAATTAGCTTTGGTTACCTGATGACTTTACAAGACGGTAAATGACAGCATTATCTGCAAACAATCTAAGACGGCTGCTACATCGTTTATATGCATCAAGAAAAGCAGAGGGCTCGTTTTGTACTATCGTTTTGTATTATCCAAAAAAAAGGGAGATAGTGTCACAGACATGATACGTGAATTGGAATGGCAATCATGAAAACAAAGGCGTTTTCAGTTGCGACGGGATCTTCTCATGAAATTTCAATCACCAGTTTTCTCCTCCGATTGCGAAAAAATTCTGTTGGCAGCCACCTACAAAGGGAGAAATAATCATCACGATAAAGTAAGAGAAATCAGGGCTCGCACAGAAAAATTTAAGTGCTCGTTTTTCCCGCGGTGGTTCACTGAACCCTCTGCCAGGCATTTTATTGTGAATAGCAGAGTAATCACGTAGATGTAGATGTAGAACGCTTTTTTTGCGAGGGGGGGGGGACGTCAGTTTTACTCGAAGACTTTACGTCAGTTACTACGAATTATGATCTTCCTGAAAGGAAGTAACGAATCCACACGCACAGCTGAGAAGATATTCCATGTGCACGCAATTCGATTACAAGTCACTTGTGACGAACGGTGTCAAAAGCCTTCTGGAAATCTAAAAATATGGAATCAATATGACATCCCTTGTCGTTATCACCCATTACCTCGTGAAAATAAAGAGCTAGCGGAGTTTCACAATTACCTTATTTTCCGAATCCGTGTTGGATATTTGTCAATAATTCGTTATCTTCGAGGTAATTCATAACGTTCGGACACAGTGTACATTCTAAAATTCAACTGCAAATCGACGTTACTTATATAGGTCTGTAATCCAGCGAATTACACTACTGGCCATTAAAATTGCTACACCAAGAAGAAATGCAGATGATAAACGGGTATTCATTGGACAAATATATTATACTAGAACTGAAATGTGATTACATTTTCATGCAATTTGGGTGCATAGATCCTGAGAAATCACTACCCAGAACAACCACCTCTGGCCGTAATAACGGCCTTGATACGCCTGGGCATTGAGTCAAACAGACCTTGGATGGCGTGTACAGGTACAGCTGCCCATGCAGCTTCAACACGATACCACAGTTCATCAAGAGTAGTGACTGGCGTATTGTGACGAGCCAGTTACTCGGCCACCATTGACCAGACGTTTTCAATTGGTGAGAGATCTGGAGAATGTGCTGGCCAGGGCAGCAGTCGAACATTTTCTGTATCCAGAAAGGCCCATACAGGACCTGCAACACGCGGTCGTGCATTATCCTGCTGAAATGTAGGGTTTCGCAGGGATCGAATGAAGGGTAGAGCCAAGGGTCGTAACACAGCTGAAATGTAACGTCCACTGTTCAAAGCGCCGTCAATGCGAACAAGAGGTGATCGAGACGTGTAACCAATGGCACCCCATACCATCACGCCGGGTGATACGCCAGTATGGCTATGACGAATACACGCTCCCAGTGTGCGTTCACCGCGATGTCACCAAACACGAATGCGACCATCATGATGCTGTAAACAGAACCTGGATTCATCCGAAAAAATGACGTTTTGCCATTCGTGCACCCAGGTTCGTCGCTGAGTACACCATCACAGGCGCTCCTGTCTGTGATGCAGCGTCAAGGGTAACCGCAGTCATGGTCTCCGATCTGATAGTCCATGTTGCTGCAAACGTCGTCGAACTGTTCGTGCAGATGGTTGTTGTCTTGCAAACGTCCCCATCTGTTGACTCAGGGATCGAGACGTGGCTGCACGATCCGTTACAGCCATGCGGATAAGATGACTGTCATCTCGACTGCTAGTGATACGAGGCCGTTGGGGTTCAGCACGGCATTCCGTATTACCCTTCTGAACCCACCGATTTCATAATCTGCGAACAGTTATTGGATCTCGACCAACGAGAGCAGCAATGTCGCGATACGATAAACCGCAATCGCGATAGGCTACAATCCCACCTTTATCAAAGTCGGAAATGTGATGGTACGCATCTCTCCTCCTTACACGAGGCATCACAACAACGTTTCACCAGGCAACGCCGGTCAACTGCTGTTTGTGTATGAGAAATCGGTTGGAAACTTCCCTCATGTCAGCACGTTGTAGGTGTCACCACCGCGCCAACCTTCTGTGAATGCTGTGAAAATCTAATTATTTGGATATCACAGCATCTCCTACCTGTCGGTAAAATTACGCGTCTGTAGCACGTCATCTTCGTGACGTAGCAATTTTAATGGCCAGTAGTGTACTTCTATTTCCCATCTTGGATACTGATGTGAGTTGTGCAACTTTCCAACCTCTGAGTATGGATCTTTCGACGAGCAAGCGGTTGTACATGACTGCTAAGGAAGGAAAGTGACTGGTATACAGTCTGGACCGGAGGCCTTGCGTTTGTTAAGTAATTCAAGCCACTTCGCTACACAGAGGATGTTTACTTCCAATGGGCTGTGGAGCCTACACTTAAGTGTGTCTACTCCTGTGCAGCTTTTATTGCGCACTTGGCGCATGCGGCCGTTGCACGAAGAGGCAAGGTGGCGCCCGCACCGGCGCAAAGTCACGCCTGACTGTGGTTGTTCCGCACGGCCCACCGTGCGCAGGTGCAGGAATCTACCCATCCTAGACGGGCAGACAGGTGCAGCGGCCGCTCCCCTTGTCCGCGGATCTCTCCGTTTGGTTCTTTGTTTTACTGCGTGACATTGTCAAAAGATTCCGTTTTCCGCACGTATTCAAATTAGCCTTTGCGTTAACACTTTGGCTTAGTTGTCCAACGAGAAGCACAAAGTATTTGAACAGTATTGTCGTATGTTTCATTTTTTCTGCCTAGTTAAGTCAGTGTATTAGCAAGACGGAGTAAAAAAGTTAACTGTCTACAGTCACTCACAAATAAGAATATCATAGAAATAACAAAAGCAAACCGTAAAAGAATAGAAAACCCCCGTTCGTTCTTCTGATGAACATGTGTTGAAGAAGAGGAGTGTCTTTGGGGCCATTTGTGTGTCGAAGCCGTACTGGTTGCTTCACGAGTCGCTTTCTTTCATAAATAGCTTGCGTCGACGCGAGAAAGCAAAAGAACATTGAAATCTAGCCGAACTGTGAGTCCATATAATCCTTTTTGATTTGCAAATAGAATCGCAAGCCCAACATCCACTATCTGGTATTTCTTCATTACGCACCAGCCAGTCCTTGTATGTTAACAGCCATGGAGACAATGAAGTGAAAGAACAATCTAGTTTGAGAGGAAAATGTTGTGACTTGGCGAGACAGCCAAGCCACTATGAGGTAGCCGAAAGGCACGCGTTTAAGCTCACGCAGGCTGGCGTGAGGTCTGGAACAGTTAAAGGAGTTGAGTCTAGTAAAAAAAAAGTACGTAGCTTCTGGAATACTTAACTTTAATCCATAATTGGTGAACATCGGTCTGACGGTACATGCATCACAAGATAAATAGCAAATGATAGTGGCGCCTTGCTAGGTCGTAGCAAATGACGTAGCTGAAGGCTATGCTAACCATAGTCTCGGCAAATGAGAGCATATTTTGTCAGTGAACCATCGCTAGCAAAGTCGGCTTTACAACTGGGCGAGTGCTAGGAAGTCTCTCTAGACCTGCCGTGTGGCGGCGCTCGGTCTGCAATCACCGCTAGTGGCGACACGCGGGTCCGACGTATACTAACGGACCGCGGCCGATTTAAAGGCTACCACCTAGCAAGTGTGGTGTCTGGCGGTGACACCACAGAAAAATTCATATATACAAAACTTTTGTTTCCCATTGAGCTTGTGACTCAATAAAAACTGAAGATTACAAAAAAATATCCTGAAAATACCAGCAACACTTCGCAGTTAGCAGCCCACATTCATCTGTTGTTCAAGATAGTCTCGGTGTTCCTGGGGCCACTAAGATTCCATGACTACTCCAGGTATAGATTAGGCTTAGTAGGAAACATTATTCGGACATACTTACTTTGCTGTGACGGCATTCCTAAAGCAGGGCTTGGACACCCAACTAAAGTGACGCCACAGCTCGTGTCATACGGAAGCGCCGCTTTCAGTGTAACCCTCGCAACATACGCCCACAGTCATTAGCTGGATGTATTGAAATCTCTGTCTTCCTCTACGATTTTTAACGTCTAACACCAAGGAAGTTATTCCCTCAAGTCGTAACAAATGTCATATCATCTCGCCCCTTCTTGCAGGGTTTTCCACACATCCTCACCGATTCTGCGGAGAACCTCCTCACTCCTTACCATATCAGTCCACGTAATTTTCAACATTCTTCTGCAGCACCACATCTCAAACGCTTAGATTCCCTTCTGTTCCGGTTTTCCCACTGTCCACGTTTCACTGCCATACAACGCTGTGCTCCAAACGTACAATCTCAGAAATTTCTTCCTCAAATTAACACCTTTTTTTTGGTACTAATAGACTTCTCTTGGCAAGGAACGCTCTCTTTGACAGTGCTAGTCTGATATCTGTGTCCGCCTTACTTCGTTTGTGACTGGTCATTTTGCTGCCTAGGTAGCAGAATTCCTTGACTTCGCGATCGCCAATTCCCCGATGTTAAGTTTCTCGCTGTTCTCATTTATACTTGTCATGACTTTCGTCGTTTTTCAGTTTACTCTCAAACCATATTCGAGTGGGTATTAACGCTACAACTCAGGTTATGGCATTAGAAATGAGGCAAGATTTCAATACAAGAAACAGACAACGCAAATGTTGGATCCAAAAATGGAAGTCATGCCGGTATAAAATGTCAGCAACGAACATACTTATAAAAGAAATAATACTTGAAAATGTTTTCTGCTGTGGCAAACCAATGAACAGGTGGCGCCTACAGACGAAACACTCTTTTCTGCTGTCGTAGCGTTTCACCGTAATTGTTAATGTAGGCATTTCGGGTACTTCCAGTTTTTACTTTTGCAGCTGTGACGTCACATACTGGGGCTGTTTTCCGATTACTACTCACAGTTCCTAGTAGTGCTTGATCTGTCAAAAAAGATCTTTATACGACCCGAATTTTGATTCGGTAAGCATGGTGTGTCCTCCAGAAGATACGGCAAACAGCCTACATAGAAAGATTGCCGAGCTGCCTACGATTCAGGTGCGAGATAGTTTAGGTTATACTAGAGATGGCCCACACGACATGGACAATGTTACGCACCCGCCTTATATGTCACAAATACACTCCTGGAAATGGAAAAAAGAACACATTGACACCGGTGTGTCAGACCCACCATACTTGCTCCGGACACTGCGAGAGGGCTGTACAAGCAATGATCACACGCACGGCACAGCGGACACACCAGGAACCGCGGTGTTGGCCGTCGAATGGCGCTAGCTGCGCAGCATTTGTGCACCGCCGCCGTCAGTGTCAGCCAGTTTGCCGTGGCATACGGAGCTCCATCGCAGTCTTTAACACTGGTAGCATGCCGCGACAGCGTGGACGTGAACCGTATGTGCAGTTGACGGACTTTGAGCGAGGGCGTATAGTGGGCATGCGGGAGGCCGGGTGGACGTACCGCCGAATTGCTCAACACGTGGGGCGTGAGGTCTCCACAGTACATCGATGTTGTCGCCAGTGGTCGGCGGAAGGTGCACGTGCCCGTCGACCTGGGACCGGACCGCAGCGACGTACGGATGCACGCCAAGACCGTAGGATCCTACGCAGTGCCGTAGGGGACCGCACCGCCACTTCCCAGCAAATTAGGGACACTGTTGCTCCTGGGGTATCGGCGAGGACCATTCGCAACCGTCTCCATGAAGCTGGGCTACGGTCCCGCACACCGTTAGGCCGTCTTCCGCTCACGCCCCAACATCGTGCAGCCCGCCTCCAGTGGTGTCGCGACAGGCGTGAATGGAGGGACGAATGGAGACGTCTCGTCTTCAGCGATGAGAGTCGCTTCTGCCTTGGTGCCAATGATGGTCGTATGCGTGTTTGGCGCCGTGCAGGTGAGCGCCACAATCAGGACTGCATACGACCGAGGCACACAGGGCCAACACCCGGCATCATGGTGTGGGGAGCGATCTCCTACACTGGCCGTACACCACTGGTGATCGTCGAGGGGACACTGAATAGTGCACGGTACATCCAAACCGTCATCGAACCCATCGTTCTACCATTCCTAGACCGGCAAGGGAACTTGCTGTTCCAACAGGACAATGCACGTCCGCATGTATCCCGTGCCACCCAACGTGCTCTAGAAGGTGTAAGTCAACTACCCTGGCCAGCAAGATCTCCGGATCTGTCCCCCATTGAGCATGTTTGGAACTGGATGAAGCGTCGTCTCACGCGGTCTGCACGTCCAGCACGAACGCTGGTCCAACTGAGGCGCCAGGTGGAAATGGCATGGCAAGCCGTTCCACAGGACTACATCCAGCATCTCTACGATCGTCTCCATGGGAGAATAGCAGCGTGCATTGCTGCGAAAGGTGGATATACACTGTACTAGTGCCGACATTGTGCATGCTCTGTTGCCTGTGTCTATGTGCCTGTGGTTCTGTCAGTGTGATCATGTGATGTATCTGACCCCAGGAATGTGTCAATAAAGTTTCCCCTTCCTGGGACAATGAATTCACGGTGTTCTTATTTCAATTTCCAGGAGTGTAGCTTCCAAGTCGACATTCATCCACCGAACATGAATGTAAGCAGACAAGCAGTGCACTAAGCAGTTAATCAAACTGTACCTCAAGACAAAATCTCAGCGAGAGTGTCATTACTCACCTACAGTCGCCGGCAAGGATAGCCAAATCGGACATTGTACAAATAATATGAGTCACTGGGTCCACTGGATTTCGGACTATAACAGTACCTAATAACATAATAGCGCAAGTGATCATGAACCACACTACCACGGACAATCTTCACGCCCCATTTAAGTGCTTCAGTCCGAAGGCCGGATGGTGCAGCTCTCCATGCTACTCTATCCTGTGCAAGCCTCTTCGTCCCCGAATAACTACTGAAATTTACATTTTTCTGAATGTGCTTACTGTATTCATCTGTCGGCCTCCCTCTACGATTTTTACCCACCAAAGTTGATTCCTTGATGTCTTAGAATGCCCCTATCAACCGATCCCTTCTTATAGTCAGGTTGTGCCTCAAATTTCTTTTCTCCCCAGTTCTGTTCAGTACCTCCTCATTAGCTACTTAATCTAGCCATCTAATCTTCGTAATTCTTCCGTAGAAACACATTTCAAAAGCTTCTCTTCGCTTCCTGTCTAAACTGTCAGGTTGTGCCTCAAATTTGTTTTGTCCCCAGTTCTGTTCAGTACCTCCTCATTAACTACTTAATCTAGCCATCTAATCTTCATCATTCTGCTGTAGAAACACATTTCAAAAGCTTCTGTTCGCTTCCTGTCTAAACTGTTTATCGTCCATGTTTCACTTCTATACACGACTACACTCCATACAAATTCTTTCACAAGGGAATTCTTAAGACTTAAATCACAAAGAAATTCCTAAGACTTAAATCTATATTCGAGTTAACAAATTTCTCTTATTCAGAAATATTTTTACTTGCCATTGCCAGTCTACAATTTATATCCTCTCTACTTCGGCATCATCGGTGATTTTGCTGCACAAATAACAAAATTCGTCCACTACTTTAAGTGTCTCGTTTCCTAATCTAATTCACTCAGCATCACCTGATTTAATTTGACTACATTCCAACATCCCTGTTTTACTTCTCTAGATGTTCCTCCTACATTCTCCTTTCAAGACACTGTCTATACCGTTCAACAGTTCTTACAAGTCCTTTGGTGTCTCTTGCAGAATTACAATGTGATCTGCAAACCTCAAAGTTTTTATTTTTTCTCCCTGAACTTTAATTCCTTCTCCAGTTTTTTCTTTGGTTTCTTTTATTGCTTGATCAAAGTACAGACTGAATACCATCAGGGATAGGCTACAACCCTGTCTCACTCTCTCGTCAAACATTGCTTTCCTTTCATGCCCCTCGACTCTTATAACTGCCATCTGGTTTCTGTACATGTTGTAAATAGCCTTTCGCTCCCTGCCTTTTACCCCTATTAACTTCCGGATTTCAAGGAGAGCATTCCATTCAACACTGTCAAAAGCTTTCTCTAAGTCTACTAATGCTATAAACGTAGGTTTGCCTTTCCGTAACCTATCTTCTAAGATAAGCCGTAAGGTCAGTATTGCCTCGTGTATTCCTACATTTCTTCGGAATCCAAAGTGATCTTCCCCGAGCTCGGCTTCTACCAGTTTCTCATTCTTCTGCAAGGAATTCATGTTGGACTTTTGCAACCACGACTTATTAAACTCATATCAATAAATCACTGCAAATTGTTGCTAATCTGTGTTGCCACTTGTTTTACTGTGAATGTTGGCTAAAGCTACTTGGCTGTGTTATGAGGCTGTACAGTCGCGCGTGCCAGCAAGACACCTCAGAACAGCAACTACAAGGGGCGTTCAGTTAGTAAGCAACACATTTTGTTTGAAAGCAGGTTGGTTTTTCAGATGGTTCAGATGGCCTAAGCTCTATGGGACTTAACATCTGTGGTCATCGGTCCCCTGGACTTAGAAATACTTAAACATAGCTAACCTTAGGACATCACACACATCCATGCCCGAGGCAGGATTCGAACCTGCGACCGTAGCAGCAGCGCAGTTCCGGACTGAAGCGCCTACAACTGCTTGGCCACAGCGGCCGGCCACGATGGTTTCATTTAGGTGCTTCGAAGTCCTATTTATCGACATAATCTCCTTTCAATGCGATGGCCTCACGCCACCTGGGAGGGCATTTATGCTGCATGCATGCATGTTATGCTCTACTGGTCGACATCGGAGCCAACGTCTTGCTGTATCAATAACCTCCCCATCATCCGCGTACTGCTTCCTGCTGAGTTCATCCTTCATTGGGCCAATTCCGCACAAATGGTCCTTCTTTGCTCTTTATGGTCTTCTGTTAGGCGCCGAGGAACCCAGCATGGACACACCTTTGACTACCCCAGCTGGTCGTAGAGTGTGTCTGCACTACCAACAGAGACGTTCAGTTGTGCTGCGAGGTGACTGCGATCCGTCGATCGCCTCGCATGAGAGCATTCGCACGTTCCGACATTGAAGGAGTCACAGCTGGGTGCGGCAGGTTGGCACGTGGGAGATAGAACAGTTTTGGGTGACCTTGTTGCGATGATGACAGACGCCTCACCCAACGACTCAACGTGCTTTTGTTCACTGCCAGGTCTCCGTGGGCATTCTGCAAGCGCTTATGAACATCTGCGATGCTTTGGTTTTCCGTTAAAAGAAACACAATGACAGTTCTCTACTTGGAATACATCTCCGTTAAAGACGCCATTTTCATGGCTAAGTATAGAGCCGCCACCTGTCAAAACTTCATAAAAAGGTGTGAATATTCGACAAAGTTCCACAACTAAGTCCGCATTTTTTCAACCGAAACTGACCGAGAAAAAAATGTATTGCATTACTTATTGAATGCCCCTCGTACTTTCGGTGGTACGAGGTGTCCTTCCCATCACACATATTATTGGTGAATAGAACAACCCATTGTCTCCTTGCTCTGAAATATTATTTTACTGATTTAACGATCTGTTCTGCAATCTTAAATTTTATGTACATTTGAAAGAAAAATGGTTCAAATGGCTCTTAGCACTATGGGACTTAACTTCTGAGGTCATCAGTCCCCTAGAACTTAGAACTACTTAAACCTAACTAATCTAAGGACATCACACACATCCATGCCCGAGGCAGGATTCGAACCTGCGACCGTAGCGGTCGCGCGGGTCCAGACTGTAGCGCGTACAACCGCTGGGTGCACATTTGACCTAAATATTAATAGGAACTTTATATATTTTAGGCTTTTGAAAAAGTGTGACTATCTTACAGAGGACGGGCGCATCTAGGACAAAGAATGTGAACACAATCTAAAAACATTTTATATCTATAAAAGACCGGTGTTTTACATTTTATAGCTGGTTTGACAACACATGAACCTGTGTTCAGTGTATGCCGCCTTTAGGTATGAACTATATGTATTTCGCATATGTTGAGTTAGATTACTAATAAGCGTGGCTAAATATTGCACTTATTTTTTAGGTTTTAATATAAATTTTCTTTTGAAACTTCCTGGCAGATTAAAACTGTGTGGCCGACCGAGACTCGAACTCCTGCCTTCCCAAATTTACAGAAGCTTCTGTAAAGTTGGGAAGGCAGGAGACGAGGTACTGGCAGAAGTAAAGCTGTGAGTACCGGGCGTTAGTTATGCTTCGGTAGCTCAGTTGGTAGAGCACTTGCCCGCGAGAGCCAAAGGTCCCGCGTTCTAGTCTCGGTCGGGCACACAGTTTTAATCTGCCAGGAAGTTTCATATCAGCGCACACTCCACTGCAGAGTGAAAATCTCATTCTGGAAATTTTCTTTTGTATTGTCTTAGCATCTGAAGATGGTCGTATTATGGCCGAAAACGGTTATGATTGCCTCATAAACATGTGATTGTGTTTATAAATAAACAAAAAATTGTTACAAGAGAATCAATCACGCACTCCATAGACAAAATGTCGTTTTTACACAACCCATGGATGCTCTTCATATAGTTCAAGAAACAGCGAGACCAATCTTTCGACTTTCTTTTAATAACAAAATGAAAAATTACTGAAATCGAATGAACTGTAACAGCAGATGTTCCACGAAAGGAGAGACGGAATGCCTGTGTTTCGAAATGTGGCCACCAGGGAGCAATCGAATTGTGCTGTTAAGTGGAGAACGGCTAGTGCAATCACTAAGTACAATCGAGTTGAATGTTTTATGGCATGGCAGCAAGTGGTATTACTGCAGTGACGTCACCGAAATCCAGGTCGAGGCCCACAAGAAAGACAGGCCACGGCGTGTACGTCACAGCACGAGCAATTGCATGTCTTACGAGCCCCAGCAGTCATCTCGGGCTGGGAGCGAGTAATTATTTCAGGCGAGCTTAATAATTCTTAACTGCGCGTTTAACTGCATGCAAGTTCTCGACAGCACACGAGAACATTAACACCTTTAGTGAGTATTTTTTCATTGACATATTGAATTCCCGTGGGCCATGTACGAAGCCGAGCGTTCTCGAAGTATCGCAGACAAGGTGACTAGAGCGACGTCAGAAGTTCGTTGCGGTGCTCGTATTTCGCGAGGTCCCCGGAACCAAGCGTTCACAAGTGTACATGTGGCGCAGTACTCCACTAACGGTGACGTCGCTTCAGCTTTGTGTGTGTGTGTGTGTGTGTGTGTGTGTGTGTTTGTGTGTGTGTTATTATGGCAGGCCAAATAGCTTTGGCTGAATGCTGCTGCTGAGTGACACATACGTAACACTACTTTTCAACATAGCCACAAAGTTTGTGTAAACAACAGCTGTAACATTCTACCAATCGCTCAATTCATCGACGATAGAAATCCACTGCTTGGTCACGAAGCCATTCCAGAATCGCTGTGTGAACCTCCTCATAGTTGGAAAATCTCTTTCCCCCCCAGATGTTTTCTCAGCCTGTCGAAAGATCAAAATCCCGTGGTGCAAGACGTGGACGTCCCGAAAAGCATCAGCTAAGCCTGTGTGGCCGTGGTCAAGGCGATGGCACCGTTACACTGAGGCTGGACGGTTCTCTGCAAAAAAATTGGAAATTTGTGCTAATTCTATGCGACTAAACTGCTGAGGTCATCGGTCCCTAAGCTGACACACTACTTAATCTAACTTAAACAAACTTACACCCATGCCCGAGGGACGGTTCTCTGTATTTGGTCCATATAGCTCAAGAATTTCACGGCGAGTCTGTGTGCAATTTAGACGTTTTGCCTACAATAATCGTATTGTCCCACCCATTTCACCTTTGGAGTACGTTTCCACTTGCAGCCCATTCCAATCATACAACGTGATGCAGCTATCATCCGTATCGTAGCAGAACTGTGTCTTGAGAAAGCGCGGAACATGTACTCCTTTCTAACAATGCGACGTTCTTGTTGCGCAATGGTCTTAGTGCGGTATGACAAATACTACTTCCTTTCTGAGAGTCGTACATACACATCTCTTTTGCAGGGGACAAGTGTCTGGAGAGACGTTACATCCGCAGGGGCTGAAGTAGAGCCTCGGTCCTTTGGAAGCTGACCACTTCGAGTCTTAACAAAAGAATGATAGATACGAAATGCAACATACCGTCCGATTAATGTCCTATCAAATGAATCATCGCACATGCGACGGTAGCTTGAAAGATCACGGAACGGAATAGAAAGACACGACTTACCTTAGTGGAACTTCCCTTATCTACAGCCCGCGTGGTCGCTAGAATGGTTCTCTGCTCCGCTTGCATAACTTCCTTAAGCCATCCTCAAACGGGACGAGGCAGCTAACGTCGGCATGGACACAAACGGGACATCCGACTTCACGAAAGACAGCCCTTTCGGCACACGGGGCGAGCTGGGTCACGTGATATTCGCTCTCAGCGCTCTTCAAATTGTTCAAATGGCTCTGAGCACTGTGGGACTTAACATTTGACGTCATCAGTCCCCTAGAGCTTAGAACTACTTAAACCTAACTAAAGGACATCACACACATCCATGCCCGAGGCAGGATTCAAACCTGCGACGATAGCGGTCGCATGGTTCCAGAAGCGCCTAGAACTGCTCGGCCACATTGGCCGACTCTCAGCACTCTCCGGGCGCTGTTGTTGGCTTTATTTGGCCCACAAATCACACAGTTTCCTTGCCAACATGGACGCGCGTGAAAATGGTTCAAATGGCTCTGAACACTATGGAACTTAACATCTGAGGTCATCAGTCGCCTAGAACTTAGAACTACTTAAACCTAACTAACCTAAGGACATGACACACATCCATGCCCGAGGCAGGATTACAACCTGTGACAGTAGCGCGGTCCCGGACTGTAGCGCCTAGAACCGCTCGGCCACCGCGGCCGGCCGATGCGCCTGAAGTAGCTACGTTTATTCTGTTAGCGATTGTTGAATATGAGCTGAGTAAATAGCGAAGTGGATCGTCGATGACTTGAACAGCAGATTGGTGATGAGGAACACTACACATTGCTGTACAACGATCTGACATATGTACTGTGTAGTAGAAGTTATTCCTTTACTCAACTGAACTTTCATACTATTACCGGCATTAAACTGGATAAGCAAGGATAATCTCCATATTCTCAATGTTGCTCTGACTACTAACACTCTAAAATAACGTACTTCATCACATAGATTCCAGGATCGAGATTCATTTCATAGTTTCAGTCCAATGGAAGAGATGATATTTTCGAAAGCTGCTCACAATCATTAAACAAGATATTTGCAGGCAGGCTACAAACATGAGCCAGTCCACAAAGACAGGGATGGATACATGTATATTTTACAGAAAGCATCATAATAGTAAAACATCCATTGTTTAACTTGTGTTTACCTTCAGACACAGACTTGCATTCATGTCAAGATTTTTAGCCTCTACGGAAACATTCCACTCGTTAATCTTTGCAACAAGAATTGCAGCAAATACATTATTTACAATAAATAATATCATCTACTGCAGGTAATATTTCTATTAAATGAAAAAGGACTCAGGATCTTTTAGAAAACAAAAGGTTAAATAAAAGACTACAAGGAGGTGGCCATGAACATGTTAATTATTTATTCATAACTCGAGAGCTCACGGCCCTGAGCTACACTTTCGATTCAACAGTCAGCTCCCAGTATATGGTATAGACTGTGTAAAGACTATTTACAAATGTCATTATCCGACATGTAATTTGCAAACTGTACCAAAAAGACGCGCTTTTGATAGATTGCCGGCCGCGGTGGCCGAGCGGCTCTAGGCGCTTCAGTCCGGAACCACGCGGCTGCTACGGTCGCAGGTTCGAATCCTGCCTCGGGCATGGATGTGTGTGATGTCCTTAGGTTAGTTGCCTTTAAGTAGTTCTAAGCCTAGGGGACTGATGACCTCAGATGTTAAGTTCCATAGTGCTCAGAGCCATTTTTTTTCATAGATCATCAGTGTCCTGTAGGTGTAAAACGTTACACTTTCGGGGCACAGAAGTTACAACACTAAAAAAAATCAGCTACACTGACCAGTAAGCTATCGATATTTGCGACGGTCGTTCAATAAGTAAAGTAACACGTTTTTTAAAAAGCCATTTGTTGTGACTTGGCAAGACAGCCAAGCCACTATGAGGTAGCCGAAAGGCACGCGTTTAAGCTCACGCAGGCTGGCGTAAGGTCTGGAAAATGACAAGGACTTGAGACAAGCAAAAAAGGTACGTAGCTTCTGGAATACTTAACTTTAATCCATAATTCGTGAACATCGGTCTGACGGTACATACACACAAGATAAATAGCAAATGATAATGGCGCCTTGCTACGTCGTAGCAAATGACGTAGCTGAAGGCTATGCTAACTATCGTCTCGACAAATGAGAGCGTATTTTGTCAGTGAACCATCGCTAACAAAGTCGGCTGTACAACTGGGCGAGTGCTAGGAAGTCTCTCTAGACCTGCCGTGTGGCGGCGCTCGGTCTGCAATCACGGCTAGTGGCGACACGCGGGTCCGACGTATACTAGCGGACCGCGGCCGATTTAAAGGCTACCACCTAGCAAGTGTGGTGTCTGGCGGTGACACCACACCATTATCAGACATATGTTCTTATTGGTGCTTCACATTTGATGTTTGTTCTGTGCGCCGGTGAAGTTTAGAACCGTTCTGGCAGATGACAGAGCCGTAGTACAGCGTCAAAATGGCGTCTACATGTGTTATTATAAGAAATTGTAGCTAAAATGTCACGTTTTCGAGAAATAATCACTTCTTCTGATGCTCTGCCCGCAACGCCGCTACGTGCCATTCATTCTCGCTGTGGGAAACGGTTATGTCTTGGCTCCTCAGTGTGCGTATACTTAATATAAATGACATGCTGACGTTCTAATAACAAACAATGAGATTTTGACTTGAGCATCCTAAGTGTGATATACACTGAGGTGAGAGAAGACACACAATAACTGTGTGCACATACACAAATATCGCTAGTGTCGCGTACCCAAGGTATAAAAGGGCAGTGCGTTGGCGAAGCCGTCATTTGTTCTCAGGTGATCCATGTGAAACGGTTTCCGACATGATTGTGGCATCACGACGGGTATTCACAGACTTTGAACGCGGAATGGTTGTTGGAGCTGGACGAATGGGACAGTCCATTTCAGGAATCGTTGAGGTGTTCAATATATCGAGATCCGCAGTGTCATGAGCGTGCTGAGAATACCAAATCTCAGGCATTACCCCTGACCATGGAAAAAGGCAGAGGTCGAGGCCTTCACTTAATGACCGAAAACAATGTGTTGTTAGTGCTGACTGACAAACAACACTGCGTGAAACAACCGCAGAAATCTATGTGGAACGTACGACGAACGTATACGTTAGAACAGTACGTCAAAATTTGGCGTTAATGGGCTATGGCAACAGGCGACCGATGAGAGTGCCTTTGCTAATAGCACGGCGTCGCCTGCAGCGCCTCTCCCGGGCTCGTGACTATATCGGTTGGACCCTAGGCGACTGTAAAACCGTGAACTGGTCAGATGAGTCCCGATTTCAGTTGGTAAGGACCGATGGTAGGGTTAGAATGTGGCGCAGACCCCACGAAACAGTGGACTCAAGCTGTCAACAAGGCACTGTGCAAGGTGGTGGTTGTTCCATAAAGGTGTGGACTGTGTTTACATGGAATGGACTGGCTCTTCTGGTCCAACTGAACCATCATTCACTAGAAATGGTTATGTACGGCAACCTGGAGACCATTTGCAGCGATTCAACGATGGAATTTTTATAGATAGTAATGTGCCATGTCACTGGGCCACAGTCGTTTGGAGAACATCCTGAGCAATCCGAGCGAATGATTTGGCCATCCAGATTGCACAATATGAATCCAATAGAACATTTGTGGACATAACCGAGAGGTCAGTTTGTGCACTGAATCCTGCAATGGCCACACTTTCGCAATTATGGACGGCTATAGAGGTAAAATGCTCACTATTTCCTCAGGGGGCGTCTAATGAATTGTCGAGTCCATGCCACGTCGAGTAGCTGCACTACACTGGGCAAAAGGAGATCCCACCAGATATTTAGAGGTATCGCATGACTTTTGTCACCTCAGTGTATGTGTATCAGGTTGTATACTAAAACTGTTGTTCCGGATTGTGAACTAAACCCGAGAGTGAGGCAGTGTCCAGTTTGATTGCAAGCGCCAAATGGTTCAAATGGCTCTGAGCACTATGGGACTTAACATCTGAGATCATCAATCCCCTAGAACTTAGAACTACTTAAACCCAACTAACCTAAGGACATCACACACATCCATGCCCGAGGCAGGATTCGAACCTCCGATTGTAGCGGTCGCACGGTTCCAGATTGAATTGCCTAGAACCGCTCGGCCTCAACGGTCGACTACAAGCGCCAGTCAGCGGCCTGTATTCTTCAGTTGGACACTATACCACGATCAAAAGAAGTCAAAAGAATTTTTTTTTACTCTATACGTACAGCTGCATACACACGTATACAGCGCATGCCACCGTTTGGTGCGTGGCGGAGGGTACAGTGTACCACCACTGCTAATCATTTCCTTTCCCGCTACACTCGCAAGTACAGCGAACAAGAAATGGCTACGTATATGCCTCCGTGCGAGCCCATGTTTTCGTGTCCTGTACATAAAATGTACGTTGGCGCCAATGGTTTAACTACAAGCGCAGTTCAACGGCCTGTGTTCTCCGGTACGTCCTCGGTGGAGCGGCGGCTCGGTCAGTTCTCGGCTGCATAGACGCTCCCAGAAACTCGAAACGCTGGTCCATCTGGGCGGCTTAAGAGCAGAGCAGAGGCCGGCCACCGCCTCTGTGTGTAGCGCACCCGTATTTGCTCCCGAGCAGAGCCGTCCGGGCCAGAGAGTTGAGCAACCGAGAGCTTCGATCGCACGGCTCCACAGAGACGCGTCCAAACAAACAGAACAGCCGACTGAACGCTCGCGGCCTCCCAGCTCCGAGGGCAGTGTGTGTGTGTGTGTGTGTGTGTGTGTGTGTGTGCGTGCGTGCGTGCACGCGCTCTCGCGTGGAAGGGCGTCCGAGTCACACACACGTAGCTGTTCCCTCGCCTCTGAGATGCGGCCGCGAACGCCACACAAAGCCCTTGCCTGCAAAAACCCATTTTCTAAAAAAAAATCAGAGCGCTATTTTAGGAGAAAACCACTCGGGCGAAACACAGATTTGTTTTATCCATACACGACATCTTGCAAACACTAAAACAGGAGAACAGGTAGTTTCCGATTTCCTAGATTTCCGAAAGGCGTTTGGTACTATACCACGATCATAAGGAGTTTCTTCGCAGTTTCGTGGTTCTAAATCGACACCTGCATCCACGAACATCCTCCGCAAGCCACCGTATCGTGCTTGCCGGACGGTATTAAATAAAGGGTACCGCAATCAATCGCAAATATTGTTTATTGTATACCGCCATTTCGGTCACTGTGTAGCCATGTTCGGTGCAGCAAATGTAAGTTAAAACATTAAAATCACTTACGTAAGCACACAGTCCCAAGGGGAATAATCTTATCAAAGGTTCAGTCATGTGTGAACTCAGTCTTTGACATGATTAGTCCAGCTGGGACTACACCCATATATAATTGATTTCAGTGTCTTAACTTACAATTTCTGCCATGAAGATAACCACACAGTGCCAGAAATTTGGATATGCGATAAACGTTATTTGCGACTGATTGCTGTACCCTTTACTACTTGAAATAAATACGGTTGCTAGGCACAACTGCTTCTCCATGGAATCAAACCTGATAAACTTAGCCGGCCGGTGTGGCCGAGCGGTTCTAGGCGCTGCAGTCTGGAACCGCGCGACCGCCAGGTCGCAGGTTAGAATCCTGCCTCGGGCATGGATGTGTGTGATGTCCTTAGGTTAGTTAGGTTTACGTAGTTCCAAGTTCTAGGGGACTGATGATCTCAGAAGTTAAGTCCCATAGTGCTCAGAGCCATTTGAACCATTTTTTGATAAACTTACTATACAGCCAATTGAAGTAACGTTTTGAATGTTGCATTAAACCACCTAGCAGAATCACACATATAGTAAGATCTGCAATTCTGAATACTACTCATATATTCGCTGTTATTCTGGGTGCAACCACGAAAAAAGATGCTTAAAGAGGATCCGTCACACATTTGAGATACTGCATATGCCTTCCAGGGTGTGGTAATGAAGAACATGCAAAATTTTTATGCACGTAAAATCCGATATGAGATGTAAAATTAGTTTTGCGTCATTGCAGTTACACATTAGGAAACCATCAAAATTACGCTAACCCATAAAGTTCTATTCATACGAGAGACATGCCTTGCTGTAGCAGGAGAAAGAACGTAATCACCGGAAAAAAATGCTTCTATCGAAGCACAAAAAAGGCAAATACACTCGTGTTTAAATGGCACTGACTGTAAAGTGGGGTATCAGCTGTCTCAGTCTACCTTCTACAACTATGTATGCATCTACATGGCGAAGAATACCTTGTACCACTACTAGTCATTCCTTCCCGGTACTTACGCGAAATGTACGTTGGCGGCAGTCGAATAGTTCTGCAGTCAGTTTCGATTACCTGTTCTCTAAATTTTCTCAGTGGTTTTCACGGAAAAAACGTCCTCTTCCTCCAGGGATTCCCATTTGAGTTCCCACTTGCGTGCTGGTCGAACCTACCGGTACAAATCTAGCAGTCTGTCTCTGAATTGCTTCGATGTGTTCCTTTAATCTAATCTGGTGCGGATCCCAAACACTCGAGCAGATGAACCACACTATCCGAAACTCCCAATAAACCGAAGTCTAGCATTCGTCTTCCCTACTAGGTGCTCGTTTCGTTTCATATCGCTTTGCAACGTTACGCCCAGACATTTAATCGACGTGGCTGTGTCAAGAGTACACTACTAATGCTGTATTCGAACATTACAGGATTGTTTTTCCTACTCATCTGCATTAACTTACATTGATATATAGAGCAAGCTGTATACATCACACAAGAACTAGAAATTTTACCTGCGTCACCTTCTAGTCTCACACAGTCACTCAATGACATATTCACGTACACAACAGCATCATCAGCAAACAGCCGCAGATTGTTGCTCACCACCACCACCACCCCCCACCCCACCCCCCGTCAGATCATTTATGTATATAAAGAATAACAGCGATCTATAACACCTCCGTGGGGCCCATGTGACCATACCATTGTCTCTGATGAACACTAGCCGTCGAGGACAATGTACTGGTTCCTGTCACTTGAGAAGTCTTCGAGCCACTCACGTATCTGGGAAGCTATTCCGTATGCTCGTGTCTTCGTTAATAGTCTCCAGTGAGGCAGCATGTCAAAAGCTTTCCGGAAATCTACACTCATAGTCATAAATTAAGGATAACTGCAGAATGTGGTGCCACACGACGTGGTACTACACAAAACTGGCGCTAATAGCATAGGCACAGAGGGAACACACACGAACAGTTCTGTAAGTCCACGGTATTGGTGATAAGTTGACAAAACCGTCCCGAAACACATGTGCTACAAAACGCCACTGTTTCCTGCGCATGTACCCCGATATCAATATGGAATATGGTCACCATGCACACGTACACATGCCGCACAACGGGTTGGCATACTCTGGATCATGTGGTCGAGCAGCTGCTGGGGTATAGCCTCCCGTTCTCCCACCAGTGCCTGTCGGAGCTCAGGAAGTGTCATAGTGGTTTGAAGACGTGCAGCGATACGTCGACCGAGAGCATCCCAGATATGCTCGGTGGGGTTCAGGTCTGAGGAACAGACAGGCCACTCCATTCGCCTGATATCTTCTGTTTCATGGTACTCCTCCACGATGGCAGCTCGGTGGGGCCGTGCGCTATCATTCATGAGGAAGGTGGGACCCACTGCACCCCTGAAAAGGCGGACATACTGGTGCAAAATTACGTCCCGACACACCTGACCTGTTACAGTTCCTCTGTCAAAGACATGCGGTGGTGTACTTGCACCAATCATAATCCCACCCCACACCATCAAACCACGACCTCCATACAGGTTCCTTTCAAGGACATTAAGGGGTTTCCATCTGGTTCCTGGTTCACGCCAGATAAAAACCCGGCGAGAATCACTGTTCAGACTATACCTGGACTCGTCCGTGAACATAACCTGGGACCACAGTTCCAATGACCATGTACTGTGTTCTTGACACCAGGCTTTACGGGCTCTCCTGTGACCAGGAGTCAGTGGAATGCACCTTGCAGGCTTCCGAGCGAATAAACCATGTCTGTGCAGTCTTCTGTTGTCTGGAGACAACTGTTCAAGTGGCTACGGTAAGGTCCCGAGCAAGGCTACCTGAAGTACTCCGTGGCCGTCTGCGGGCACTGATGGTGAGGTATCGATCTTCCTGTGGTGTTGTACACTGTGGACGTCCCGTACTGTAGCGCCTGGACACATTTCCTGTCTGCTGGAATCGTTGCCATAATCTTGAGATCACACTTTGTGGCACATGGAGGGCCCGTACTACGACCTGCTGTGTTTGACCAGCCTCCAGTCGCCCTAGTATTCCACCCCTCATAAAGTCATCAATATGTGTTCTTTGAACCATTTTCAACACACAGTCACCATTAGTACGTCGGAAAACGTATGCACACTTACTCGGGCCGGCCGGAGTGGCAGTGCGGTTCTAGGCGCTACAGTCTGGAACCGAGCTACCGCTACGGTCGCAGGTTCGAATCCTGCCTCGGGCATGGATGTGTGTGATGTCCTTAGGTTAGTTAGGTTTAATTAGTTCTAAGTTCTAGGCGACTGATGGCCTCAGAAGTTAAGTCGCATAGTGCTCAGAGCCATTTGAACCATTTGAACACTTGCTGCATTCACACTGCCGGCCGGGCCGAGCCGAGCCTGGCCGGGCCGCCGCCCGCTTTGATATCAAACACATGGTTTTGAATTTTGCTGTTCACAGTGCCGGCCGGGCCGCGCCGACACGGCGTGAGCCTCCCGGAGCCGAGCCGGCGACATCTCGACTGCTTAATATTGCCGGCGCGAGCTGACCGCAGGCGCGAGCCTGTGGAGCAGCACTACAGCTTCTGCACTACACACATCACACGTATCACTTCTGCTTTCATCACAAGTGTGACTGCACACGTCTTTTATTTTAAGATGTTACCTCACATTTCACAATTAGTGAGGAAAAATTACGTTTATTATAATGACACATGCGAAATTACTTTTATTTCATTTATTTAATCTATCGTATTTACATGCATTTACAACAATAGCTTGCCAGCGATCGCGGCATTGCCACCACTGAATAGATCGCATTTACTTGTAAACGGAGGCAGATATGAGTGTCACTGAGGGACGGAAATGTGTCCCTACCAGATGACAATGCATTGTAAAGTCATGCTGTGGCACGTTACTATAAGCTGTTGTCTGTGACATCTTTTTGCGATGTTCTTACTTTAATGAATGCAGAATAACATATACATGACATTAACTTGTGTCCATCAATTTGGTATCAGAAATTCGGCTAGTATGACAGTAATGATGAAGTTTCCAGATCATGGAACGAAGTAACCAAGGAGAGTCCTATAAACTCTCTTCCCCTCAGAGGTAAGCGTTTGTGAAATTTAAAATACAAAAGCATAACTACAATTAATTGGAGGTAGTGAATGCTGCACAAAGTTCTACTGCAAACCAAAAAGTGTGTACTAACGAATCTTACCTTATCGTTATACACAAGTTTTCTCCTGCTGTTATACTTCTGAGAAAATTTGTGTTCTGTTTCGAAATTTTGTCTTGAATTTCCTGCAGCACATACTGAAATGTATTATGATTCATTCTGAAATATGAATAAAATTTTTCAGGATAGTTTTTAAGTTCTTCATGTAAAGAAGAAAACTCTCCTAAATGTCTGTCGCTATTTATGGGACGAATCCATAACCTACTAGTTCTTCTGTACTTCAAAACTCGAAGAGTTACTGCAGAGTCAAAACAATACCAATAAAAGAGTGAAGACATTGTTCTACTGACAGCACAGACTAGCTAAAGGCGAGCAACTGTTGACTGCAGCTGCGTTTTCCACTGACTTGCTTGTCAGCTGTCGAAGGGTCAGGATTTTTTTAAATTTATTTATTTGGCCTCCGGCAACTAACAGCCATTTAGCCAAAGAGTGGGGATTACCTTGACAGTGCAGCGCAGCCAGCCAAGGAAGAGAAAAAAACAATGAAGAACAATGAAACGCACATCTGTGTCGATCTACAGTAATTTCATTAACTCTCCGTTATTTTTTCTGTCAAAGTAGACAACGAGACTACAGAATTGCGCTTCAGTTTCTGCAGTAAACGTATCAGAAATCTCCAGTTTGTTTTTGTGATTAGTTTTACACCAAATTTTATTAGACCTATGTCATTGACACTTCTACCTGTACATGTACTAAGCCAAGCTGTAACCGCGCGAACTCCGTGGCTTGCGGACGCGGCACTGACGCCACTGAATAGCTCGCATTACTTGTGACCAGAGACAGATATCAGTATCATTATCATTTCAAAAACTTTTTGGTACTTTTAGCTACATTTCATTCGCAACGATGTATGGTCTAAAACGGATCTAACAGTAAGCTACCCGCTACATAACTTTTTCACTACAAGATTTGTAAATCAAGTGCACAACGTTGACAAATAGCATCATTTCACAATGACTGTTAAGAAATATGGAAAGATAAATGATTCAATACGAAGCCAAGGCGTTACACTACCACGTGTACAAAAATCAGGTTTTTTAGCCGCATACTTTCTTCAGAATCGCTTGGGAAGCGTTACGAAACTAAGAAAACTCGCGAAACGAAAAGTAGACTTTTTCTTTTTTCACGACGTAAGTAATGCTTTTAAGGAAAAAATAAGTTCATAAAACGATGTGGCGAAGTCTTACATACCGCTAAAAAATTTTAAGACATGAAAATCGGAGAAGTGGATTTTCCCCCATTTCGCCGTCCCGGCTCGGCGCGGCGCGCAATGTGAATACACTACACGTCGGCCTGAGCTGGCTAGGCACGAGCCGAGCTGGCACCCGTCATCCCGGCCCGGCCCGGCCCGGCCGGCAGTGTGAACGCAGCCTGCACCGTACTCTGACATGCACCAACACACCTCTGCGTATGTGGTCTGCTGCCAGCGCCACAGTGAGACGACCGCAGGTCATATGCACCGCACGGTCATACCCCGAGGTGATTTAAACCCGCAAACCGCCAACCAGAGCGTTGTTTCACCATGTATCAGCATTATCCTCAATTTATGAGCATGAGTGTAGGATTACAGAATCTGCCTGTTGCCCCTCAGACCAGATCGCAGTTTAACATGTGAGAAAAGCAGTATATAATGTGATAAAACGGCAAACTGTGTTTCTCCCGAGCGATGCTTTCTAAAACCGTGCTGGTTTACGGCCAGGAGGTACTTACTCCCTCTCAAACAGAAGACCTCCTGCCTCCTAGACGACAGAAGATCAGGAGCAGCTTATCTGTTCAACTTAGTTTGTGTACGTCGTTTATCTTACTGGTATCCTACTTCTGAGTGGAAGTCAACAATAGCTGAATATTTAGCTATTTCTAGTTGTGCCATTTATATGTAGCAATAGAGAAAAGAACAGTAATCACCTACGAGATCCGTCACTTTGTTACAGCAGATCTAGATTTCAATTATTACATAGCCACCTCCGATGCTAAAAATGACAAAACAAGAGAATCGGGAACAAATACGAGATGTTAACAACGAACCGCAAGTGCAGACTTAAGCACCACACAGTTACCTACCATATAACAACAGATGACATTAGTCCTTGATATCACATTGTAAACAATATTACTTTATGCAGAACATTTACGGGAGTGTAACAAGAACCAGAGCCATTACTAACATCGTTGAACAGGAAATAAATGTCACGTTAAAGATGAGTGGTGCCCACAATCGAGCACTGATGAACAGTTAAGTAACAGCGAAGTTACATGATCTTTAGAAAAATTTTAAATTTTTTAATGTGTTGAACAACAAATCCAAAAGTAACTGTTAAACTATTGGAAATAAATCACATATTTGGAGCCATAAGTATAACACACTCGAAACCAATGAATACGGGATACTACGGTCGCAGGTTCGAATCCTGCCTCGGGCATGGATGTGTGTGCTGTCCTTAGGTTAGTTAGGTTTAATTAGTTCTAAGTTCTAGGCGACTGATGACCTCAGAAGTTAAGTCGCATAGTGCTCAGAGCCATTTGAACCATTTGAATACGGGATAGTATAGAATATACTTTTGGATTACAGGCAAGTGTGCGAAGATCCATTTACAAATCCATGCAACAGCAAAAAGTACAATATTAAAAATAACGTACCAAAATAATTAAAACACAAAGGAATCAAAATAGTACTACAGTACAGTATGTCCTCTCTGAGAATAAACTGAAGTCGTACACATCGTAAAAACAAATTGGCGTCATTTCTGCGCTTACAGTATAAACGTGTGGAGCAAAGTAGTATTATCACGTCGAAAGGCATGAAGGTAGCCAGTGGCACATAAAAAGTGAACAAATAAATAAAATAAAGGCATGAAAATAGTACAATAAAACGAAGGATTTCGCAGTCAATTGCAGTTCATTTCTCCATTGTCTACACTCAACGATCGCTGCACACGACAGGATCATATGGATTCTAATCTAAGTAACTATTTATTTTTGTTCTGTGAGCTGGTGTATTTTCCGAATGTTTGTGTTGGATGAGTTTACTTTGTAGTAAACAGTTTGTATACATCGTTTGCTTTGTTTGTATTTCTTGAGATATCATTCACTTTTCTTATTCAGTACGATATCGTTAGGGACTGCGCTTGTTGTGAGTGAACACAAGGAGAATTGGCTGCCGCCTGCAAACAGCTGGAAGCTGCGTTGGCCATGGGCGAAAGGCTCCTAGCTGCCGCTCAAAGCTGCGACGCCATCAGGACGCCAGTGACGAGATCTGCAACCCTTTTGGTGCTGTTGGAATCTCCTGGTCACCTGACAGTCGCTGCGTCTTCAGAGACACAACATCTTAACGGTTCATCTTCACTCGGTAGTGAGTGGCGGACAGTGATGAGCTCGCGTGTCACTGGGCGGAAGGCAAAGGGTGAACGAGCAGCAGGGCTGGCTCCTTAAGCCTTAGCAACAGTAAGGAACGCTTTACCTGCCTAGACAGCGGCCGTTTTCCTACCCAATCAGAACAAGTGCAGAGGGCGGGTATGCCAGTCATTGCGACCTCCAGCGTTAGGTAGGTAATGGACCCCTCAGGGAGATACACTACTGGCCATTAAAATTGCTACACCAAGAAGAAATGCAGATGATAAACGGGTATTCATTCGACAAATATATTATACCAGAACTGACATGTGATTATATTTTCACGCAATTTGGGTGCATAGATCCTGAGAAATCACTACCCAGAACAACCACCTCTGGCCGTAATAACGGCCTTGATACGCCTGGGCATTGAGTCAAACAGAGCTTGGATGATGTGTACATGTACAGCTGCCCATGCAGCTTCAACACGATACCACACTTCATCAAGAGTAGGGACTGGGGTAATGTGACGAGCCAGTTGCTCGGCCACCATTGACCAGACGCTTTCAGTTGGTGAGAGATCTGGAGAATGTGCTGGCCAGGGCAGCAGTCGAACATTTTCTGTATCCAGAAAGGCCCGTGCAGGACCTGCAACACGCGGTCGTGCATTATCCTGCTGAAATGTAGGGTTTTGCGGGGATCGAATGAAGGGTAGAGTTATGCGTCACATCTGAAATGTAACGTCCACTGTTCAAAGTGCCGTCAATGTGAACAAGAGGTGACCGAGACGTGCAACCAATGGCACCCCATACCGTCACGCCGGGTGATACGCCAGTATGGCGATGACGAATACACGCTTCCAATGTGCGTTCACCGCGATGTCTCCAAACACGGATGCGACCATCATGATGCTGTAAACAGAACCTGGATTCATCCGAAAAAATGACGTTTTGCCATTCGTGCACCAAGGTTCGTCATTGAGTACACCATCGCAGGCGCTCCTGTCTGTGATGCAGCGTCAAGGGTAACCGCAGCCATGGTCCCGAGCTGATAGTCCATGCTGCTGCAAACGTCTTCGAACTGTTCGTGCAGATGGTTGTTGTCTAGCAAACGTCCCCATCTGTTGACGCAGGGATCGAGACGTTTCTACACCATCCGTTACAGCCATGCGGATAAGATGCCTTTCATCTCGACTGCTAGTGATACGAGGCCGTTGGGATCCAGCACGGCGTTCAGTGTTACCCTTCTGAACCCACCGATTCCATATTCTGCTAACACCCACCGATTCCATATTCTGCTAATAGTCATTGGATCTCGACCAACGCGAGCAGCAATGTCGCGATACGATAAACCGCAATCGTGGTAGGCTACAATCCGACCTTTATCAAAGTCGGAAACGTGATGGTACGCATTTCTCCTCTTTACACGAGGCGTCACAACAACGTTTCACCAGGCAACGCCGGTCAACTGCTGTTTGTATATGAGAAATCGGTTGGAAACTTTCGTCATGTCAGCACGTTGTAGGTGTCGCCATCGGCGCCAACCTTGTGTGAATGCTCTGAAAAGCTAATCATTTGCATATCACAGCATCTACTTCCTGTCGGTTTAATTTCGCGTCTGTAGCACGTCATCTTCGTGGTGTAGCAGTTTTAATGGCCAGTAGTGTATATAGGAGGCAGGACAGAAAATAATGGCAGTGCGCACTCGCTTTGTTTGCTGGCGTCCCGTCTGAGACATGTAAGAGGCGCTGCCGACGGCTAGTGGGCGCTCTGTGTTCAACCGGCTACGAATAATGCCACAAATGAATTAGTGAATTTGAAACGTATTGCTCTAACAATCCTTACAATCCTGAAACAGATGATGAAGTGCCGAAAGAGAAAACATCAGCGATTCAGCCTAAAGGACTTCCCATCTTTTTATTTTCTAAACACACAATCGAAAAAGTTTTGCATCACCCCGGTTCCCAGAACGTCTGAAGATAGACATTGACTGTGGTTATGTAATCACAGGCATAGTCCATTTGACTGTTCAGAGATGTCTCTAAACCCGCCCAAAGATGTAAACAACCATGCATGAGCAGCGCCTACTAGACGGAGGGCGTCCGACGGCCGATCTGTTCCCGTCATTCCACCAGGAAGGAGATCACGGCTCGTGTTGACTGTAGTTCAACCATGCCTAGACGGTCAATACCGCGGTTCGACCGCGTTCGCATTATTACTTCGTGCCAGGAAGGGCTCACAACAAGGGAACCAAAGCGATGTTGTTCGGACATGGAGGAGACACAGAGAGACAGAAACTGTCGATGACATACCTCGCTCAGGCCGCCCAAGGGCTACTACTGCAGTGGATGACCGTTACCTATGGATTATGGCTCGGTGGAATCCTGACAGCACTGCTACCATATTGAATAATGCCACAGGACATCGTGTTACAACTCAAACTGTGCGAAATAGGCTGCATAATGCGCAACTTCACTCCCGACGTCCACGGCGAGATCCATCTTTGCAAACACGACACCATGCAACGCGGCACAGATGGGCCCAACAACATGCCGAATGGACCGCTCAGGATTGGCATCACGTTCTCTTCACCGAAGAGTGTCGCATATGCCTTCAACCAGACAAGCGTCAGAGACGTGTTTGGAGGCAACCCGGTCAGGCTGAACGCCTTGCACACATTGTCCAGCGAGTGGAGCAAGGTGGAGGTTCCCTGCTGTTCTGAGGTGGCATTGTGTGGGGCCGACGTACGTCGCTGGTGGTCATGGAAGGCGTCGTAACGGCTGTACGATACGTGAATTCCATCCTCCGACCGATAGTGCAACCTTATAGGCAGCATATTGGCGAGGTATCCATCTTCACGGACGACAATTCGCACCCCCATCGTGCACATCTTGTGAATGACTTCCTTCAGGATAACCACACCGTTTGACTAGAGTGGCCAGCATATTCTCTAGACATTAACCCTATCGAACATGCCTGGGATAGATTGAAAGCCCGCATCTCGTGGTCGTGCGGTAGCGTTCTCGCTTCCCACGCCCGGGTTCCCGGGTTCGGTTCCCGGCGGGGACAGGGATTTTCTCTGCCTCGTGATGGCTGGGTGTTGTGTGCTGTCCTTAGTTAGGTTTAAGTAGTTCTAAGTTCTAGGGGACTGATGACCATAGATGTTAAGTCCCATAGTGCTGAGAGCCATTTGAACCATTTGATAAATTGAAAACGGCTGTTTACGGACGACGTGACCCACTAACCACTCTGAGGGATCTACGCCGAATCGCCGTTGACGAGTGGGACAATCTGGACAAACAGTGCCTTCACGAACTTGTGGATAGTATGCCACGACGAACAAAGCCATGCATCAATGCAAGAGGACGTGCTACTGGGTATTAGAGGTACCGGTGTGTACAGCAATCTAGACCACCACCTCTGAAGGTCTCGCTGTATGGTGGTACATCATGCAATGTGTGGTTTGCATGAGCAATAAAAGGGCGGAAATGTTTATGTTGCTCGCTATTCCAATTTTCTGTACAGGTTCCGGAACTCTCGAAACCGAGGTGATGCAAAACGTTTTTTGATGTGTGTACAAATTTGTGAGGATCCCATTCAAGGGCCCCTCTCCCATGATCTAGTTAAGCTCTTTAAAAAAAACAGACTATGCTTCTTTTCTTCACTACTGGGTATAAAATTCAGCATAGTTATATTCATTATCAACGCCTCCACAGTCACAAGTATACAGTATCAGATGTGTATAAATTAGACTGCAGTAATTTCGAAAATAATGTCTTATATAGGCCAGATTGGCAGAATATTCAAGACGAGGTTTAGTGAACATTTGTCACGTAAAGGCCAGGTTAGACAGCATTCCGCTCATATCTCATGAACGCCTATCATATTAAGTCAAGTTGGCATTAGTCTCCAGAAACCTGAGAGTACTATACTTTCCTAAGAAGTGGAAAAAGCTGAATTTGTTCGAGGAGTTGAAAACTGTTAAGCACCTGCAGGTTGATAAGAATAATTTGCTGAACGGTCGACTGATTAGTAAAAATCAAGATTATTACGACTCAATGTTATCGCTTTATACAATGTTGGTCCAATGATAAAAATTTTTTTCTGTTTCAGGTTGTAGCAAACGATAGGATTACTTCTAACATTACCCTTTTGATGTATTGAGAAGATAGTGGGGGGGAGAATTCCCATGGAGTTTTTAAGGTCTTTATTTCATTATAGGTGATTTTTGTGGCTTTTATATTTGTACATTTATATTGCTTCATTTCTAGTGCTTTGATGTTTGCATTTGTTGGTTATCGAATGCATGTGCTGGACATACATTTCAAACTTAAGCCAATTTCTTGCACATTACTCTGTTCTTATGGCGTACTAGACTACCATCACTTTATTATTTTGATTCATATGCCAGCAGCTTACTTCTTCTTCTTCTTCGTTTCACCCAACTTTGGGGTACGTTGAATCAATCACTTCTGTGTGTTCTGTGCCTTTCTTTTCGCCCAGTACTACTTCATTCTTTCTGATCTTGCTTTTCTTTCCTCATCAGAGATGACAATCGTTCTTTTCTTTCTATTTTGGAGCTGGAATCCCTCTTTTCTGTCTTTGCTTATCATTTTTGCGGTCCTGTCTGTGAGCATTTTTTCTGTGATGTGTAGTTCTCTTAAGTCTTTCTCTGTTTGGATAAACCAATTTGGTTTGGATTTTTTATTCCTGAAGTAGTCAAACATTCTTTTTGTAAGTCTATTTGGGTTCATTCTGAGAATGTGCCCATAAAACTCAATTCTTCTTTTCCTCATTGTATCCGAAAGTTTTTCTGTGGTTTTGTAGAGTGTTTCATTTTTGGTATGAATTAGTTTGTCGTTATGAAATTTGGGGCCTAAAATTTTTCTCAATATTTTTCTTTCTTTGATCTCTAGCCTTTCAATTGGGCCATGGTTAGTGATAGATAATGTCTCAGCTGCATATAGTGCTTCTGGTTTAATGACAGTGTTGTAATGTTTTATTTTTGAATTCCATGAGAGGGACTTTTTATTATAAGTATTTTTAGTAAGCTGAAAGGCTAGTTCAACTTTGTTTCTTCTTAATTCTATTGCTTTTTTCTCAAGGGCGTTCCAGCTAATCCATTCACCAAGATATTTGAATTCTTTAACAATTTCGATCTTTTGGTCTCTTACTTTAAGATATTTCATTGGCTTTTTTATATTTGTGATTATTTTGGTTTTTTCAAAAGAAATTTTAAGGCCTATTTTCTCTGCTTGTTTCTGTAATTCGAGGATCTGTTCTTTGGCTTCTTCCCATGTTTCAGCTAGTAGGGCCATATCATCTGCAAATGCTAGGCAATTAACCTTGATGCCTTTGTTTTTTGTTCCTAGTCGGATTCCACTGTTGATTTTCTTGTTCCATTCTCTTACTATTTTTTCTAGGGCTTACTATATATTTGGTTTTACTTAATTTTGTTGCTTTTGTGATTGCATTAATTTCTTATGATTAGCATACTCGTATATGCATTTTAATCTATTTGTTTGTTAAGTACTAATTGATGTAACGCTTCTTACGGTCGATTCTGTGCATCACATGGTTATCTTTTGCCAGACAGGTGCTATGTGTTTTTCCTAGTGCGTCATACTCATAGCTATGTGAGCGCTGAGCGAACCTGTTGTGCCGCGCACATCTGACCCCATTTGCGCTTCCGCAAGCATGGTCCTATGCTGTGCTGCTATGGGGAAGTTAGCTGACTTCATTAAGGTAACATGCGGTCTTTTCTGAGAATTGTTTCCTTCTCCTTCATATACGACACGGCATTTTGTCATATTCCCTTTCTTTTAAACAGTCCACCTCTCCGTCTGCATGACTTTATGATGGATAGGTTTTTGCATCCAGTTACTTTTACGTGAGTTCTAGTATATATTTCAGTTCATTTATTAATATAATTGTACAAGATTCACATAATTCTAGAAGACAGGACCATGCACCTGTTCTTAATGGGCGTTTTCCTGTTTTACAGACAGCCTGATTGAGCCGTGAACGACTTGTGTTCATCCCATTGTTTGTCATCTTCTATTACGGTAGTGCCGCCTCGTTTTCTTATTCCATTTTCTGGCGTCACCATCTTCCTGCCTTACTTGCCCGTGAGTGGCAGCAGCAGCGCGTATCGATAAGCGCACTGTCGTACCATCTCTGGAGCGACGGATAGTATTTCCGGGTCGTCGTGTGTCGGTTAGTGAGTGAGTGGGAGACGCACCAGCAGTGCAGTCGCGACGGAGCAGCAGTCACGGACGGACCAGCAGTCCAGTCGGTCGGTTGGCGTGGAGCAGCAAGGAAGTCCCCGTCGTGCGGAGTCGTGTTGAAGCCGCTGGCGGCGTGGACGCGCGGTTGGAGTGTGAGGTGCTGCATGCGAGTGCTACGAAGTTCGACGCCCACCGATCTTGGACATCAGAGTTGAGTCCTCACTTAACCTGCTACCGAGTCTCAGCTGTTTACATTTCTTCGTCTGATCCTGGTTGTCGTTTTTGGGACATTCCCGCGAGCAATAACGTGCGTATTTTCAAGTCGGCTAAGCTTCCAGCCGTCTTCCTGTGAAATTTAACTTAATTAATTCCCTGTTATTGAAGTTCACCAGCGGTATCTTCTGCCTTGTGGTTGTTGACGTTCCGGTTAACTGCCCTGCTCATTGACGAAATTTTAGTCAGTGTATTTTCCTCGTCATGTTGTGCTGTCCAGTGCGGCGTGTAGTTCGACAGCTGAGGTGTTGTTGGTGTGGTGTCACCGCCAGACACCACACTTGCTAGGTGGTAGTTTTAAATCGGCCGCGGTCCATTAGTACATGTCGGACCCGCGTGTCGCCACTGTGTGATCGCAGACCGAGCGCCACCACAAGGCAGGTCTCGAGATACGGACTAGCACTCGCCCCAGTTGTACGGACGACGTAGCTAGCGATGCACACTGACGAAGCCTCGCTCATTTGCAGAGCGGATAGTTAGAATAGCCTTCAGCTAAGTCAATGGCTATGATCTAGCAAGGCGTCATTAGTAACATTGCATGTATCTAAAGAGTCTCACTTGTATCGCCACAATCTCCAGATGTACCAAAAGGATGGATTAAAGTTAAGTATTCCAGAAGCTACGTACTTTTCTTTATAACATTCATTACGTATCCTGTTTCAGACCTCACGCCATCCTGCTTTAGCTAAGCGCGTGCCTTTCGGCTTCCTCTCATTGTGTCTAGGCTGTCTTGTCTAGACACAACAGTTGGTCGTTGTCGACGCCAATATTCTGTGTGTCGTGTATTGAAATCTTGTGGTAGTTTTGCTGGTTGTGTGGAGCGGAACTGATTTCATTGATTGGTCGGTCAGCTGTCTGTCGGTTGGGTTGCCTCCAGATTAAGAATTCGTTGGACAGGCTGCCTGTCTCACCTAAACGGGCGTTATTGTTACAATCCCAGGCCGACCCTTGGAAACTTCTGAGCGCCGTTCCTTGTGTGTTATGTAGTAATTTCCCTGTTTGGATTTTCGTTATTTGGTTGATGTGTGGCTTTCAGCCGAGTATCAGTATCTCTTAAATTAATGTCCTTGTCTTGCCCTTACGGCATGAGATTGTTATTCTTTATTTTCTATGAGATGTTTTAAGATACGGCCTTCTGCCCTTTAAAATTGAAACTCTTCTTTCTAGGGCTTAAGCTGTTACATTATTTGTTAGTGAGCGGCCTCCAGCCGAGTTTTAATATCTCTTAAATTAATCTTCTTTCCTTGCCCTTAAGGCATAAGATTGTTATGCTTTTGAATGGGGCCTTCAGCCCAATTTGCATGAAATGTTTTAAGATAAGGCCTTCTGCCTTTTGATTGAAACTCCTCTTATTGCTCAATATGCGACCTCCAGCCTAGTTCCATTAAAATTAATTTTCTAAGGCCTTCAGCCGATTAGATTGAAAAAAATGGTTCAAATGGCTCTGAGCACTATGAGACTTAACTGCTGAGGTCATCAGTCCCCCAGAACTTAGAACTACTTAAACCTAACTAACCTAAGGACGTCACACACATCCATGCCAGAGGCAGGATTCGAACCTGCGACCGTAGCGGTCGCGCGGTTCCAGACTTTAGCGCCTAGAACCGCTCGGCTACCCCGGCCGGCGATTAGATTGATGATTTAGAAAAAATTCTTGGGTGAAACCTCCAGAAGAACCTTGTATTTCAATTTTGCTTAAGCCTTGTGCCATGGATTTTGAATGTGATCTTCAGCCGATCTAAAGTTAATCAAAGGAGGTCGATTAAAATTTTGAGTGTTTTTCATCCTTGTTGTAATATTTTGTGTTGATAAATAAAGTTTGTATGTTGAGTACAACTGCCAGGGACTGAGGTTGGCCCCTTTCCACAACCTAATGCGCTCTGACCTGCTAGCCCAGGCAATTCACTGGTAGCAGAGCGTGGTTACGTTTGTGCTTGCCATTCCAGTTACTGTCAGTTTCATCCTTGTTTCTGTTCTGTGGCACCGTATTGTTTTGGTGGCTGATTGTTTCAGGTGTATTCCAATGGCCGTCAGACAGTGTCCAGGGATCGGCCTGCTAAGGAAGGACCATCTAGTTCACGAGTTGGCAATAAGGCGCCAACCTGTTAAGGGCAGTGTTCCGGATTTAGTGGCTCGTTTGCGCGTTGCCGTTCGTCATCCGGTTGACGTCACGCCGGCGGTGGTGGATGAGACAGGAGCGGCCATTATATACTTGTTTAAGGCAGTTAGAGACCGTGTTTTGGAAGGAACCCAACCTAGTGACAGTCAGCTGAATAGGGTGCGGGCGCAGTTAATGCATTTAACTAATCTGATAGCGAATTTCGGCATTTTCTAACATTCTGCGTGGTGTCTGTTTGTTCTAAGTCGTCTCTCCCTACCACTTTCGCGCAACGACGCTCTGAGCGTGTTTTTTAGGGAACTGACTAGTTTGAACCTGGGAACTGTTGCTGGTAAGGAGACGCCAGACCACACATGACATGTAGAGTTCAGAAGAGTTCAGTGAGACTAGCGATGATATAATCATATACTTAATGATTTCAGTGTCAGCTCCACTGCACTCCCTGTGAAAGAATCTTAATACTAATTAAATTTGGTGGAAAGGGTTCAAGGCTTTCCTATTTTTAGTTAGCTGGTAAAATAACGTCGAAAAAGCAGTTAAGTTTACCATTGGAAATTTTGTTCTACGCACAAAGCATTGTTTATAAATTGCACTATTGATAAAAGGAAATATTTTAATACAGGACGATAAAAACCAACTGCGTTCAACAAAAATGTGAACGAATATTCCCTGAAAGGGTTTCCAAGTTCTACAATGGATCGAAGGATGACCTATGCCATATCACATGTATAATCCAAGTTTAAGTGTCATAAAAGAGAAAACTATCAAAAATGGTCTACAGTGACCCTCAATTATCTTTAATTACTTATTTAACTTGTCGTAAATTACAGTAGCTGATGTGGCTTCTCAATAATTATATAACAGAAAAATCATCGCTTTTCAGATTTTAACTTCTCGTAGCAAAATGTGAATGCCACGAAGTTTAATTGACAATCGACACTAGTATTACGTAAAAGGGGAATGTAACAGACGAGACTTCTGCAGTTCTGAGTGAAGCCTTATGCGCTCGCATCACGTGCGTTCATTACCTTGTCGTTGGTTAGGCAGCGTCAGGGGGCGGCGGGCAGCGCAGCTCCACACACCTCGCCGTCTCGGAAGCATCTCTCTCTAACTTCTCTTTACTACAATTTACCAAAGTTGGTTTAAGAAAAGCTATCTGGCTGTGTTTTCAACTGACCAATCAGGGTCTCGATGTTAACCTTAAGCTCCACCTACAAAAATTCTGTCTATCCAATGAGAAACGTTATACTTTTCATGGTGGGACAATGTTTTTAACGTTTGCAACGTAACAGAGACGCTTATAGTCTCTCGCTAAAACTTGCAGCTGGTGTGGCCCTTTTATTGTTATCGTAAGATGTATACTGTTCTTCTGGAGGGCTCTATCTTTTAACATTGGCTGGGGGGTGGCCTTGGCGGTCAGCTGGCATGTGGGTGTCCGTCCCTTATCATAGGGCCTTCTAGCTTAACATAGTTCTGCTCTCGGCTTCTGTACTCGTTTCTCCCCTCGGAACTGCGTCTGTTTCACGGTGGGAAGGTATGACATGCATTTAGGCGTTCTTGTGTTAGTCTGTGGTATTCCATTTGCTCACTCGTTGATCGTATTACTTTGAAACTTCCTGGCAGATTAAAACTGTGTGCCTGACCGAGACTCGAACTCGGGACCTTTGCCTTTCGCGGGCAAGTGCTCTACCATCTGAGCTACCGAAGCACGACTCACGGCCGGTACTCACAGCTTTACTTCTGCCAGTATCTCGTCTCCTACCTTCCAAATTTTACAGTTCTCCTGCGAACCTTGCAGAACTAGCACTCCTGAAAGAAAGGATATAGCGGAGACATGGCTTAGTCACAGCTTGGGGGATGTTTCCAGAATGATATTTTCACTCTGCAGCGGAGTGTGCGCTGATATGAAACTTCCTGGCAGATTAAAACTGTGTGGCCGACCGAGACTCGAATTCGGTACCTTTGCCTTTCGCGGGCAAGTGCTCTACCATCTGAGCTACCGAAGCACGACTCACGCCCGGTACTCACATCCCCCAGGCTGTGGCTAAGCCATGTCTCCGCTATATCCTTTCTTTCAGCAGTGCTAGTTCTGCAAGGTTCACAGGAGAACTTCTGTAAAGTTTGGAAGGTAGGAGACGAGATGCTGGCAGAAGTAAAGCTGTGAGTACCGGCCGTGAGTCGTGCTTCGGTAGCTCAGATGGTAGAGCACTTGCCCGCGAAAGGCAAAGGTCCCGAGTTCGAGTCTCGGTCGGGCACACAGTTTTAATCTGCCAGGAAGTTTCATATCAGCGCACACTCCGCTGCAGAGTGAAAATCTCATTCTGGCGTATTACTTTGGTTAATTTAATGTCAGGATTTATTCAGAACTATGTGACATACTCTCGGATTTGCTATCACGTCAGGGTTTTCATGGAAGGTGTTGGATTTGCCTGACACCTTAGAGTGTTAGCCTTGGAAGATTATCATAAAAAAATAACTGTTGAATTGGGAGCTTTGATTAGCTTATTACAGTTTAAGCTTACGTGTTTAGAGTTGGATTGAAGAGCGGGACTTGCTGTGTCAGGGAGAGGGCGAGAGCCTGCCAGAGGTGGTACTGTTACATCCTCTGTGAAGTTAGACTGCCCGGGGGTGGTACTGTTACATTCTCTGTCAACTTAGACGCAATATTTGACAATTTGCCTAATCCTCTGGCGTATTTCTTCCGAGTTATTACTCAATTTGTTGTGGAGCGACTTGAACAGATCGAGAAATTATTGTGGTTGTTGATTCGCCTTGAACAACACGCGGCTGCCTTTCACGTTCCGCACCAAGTAATTTTGTCACTGTTGTACCCGCTGACTACAGGTGAGTTGCAGAACCTCCTCTCGTGTGCCATTGCGGAAGGGTTCTCCTTACAGCAACTGACGGAGCTCGTGACTAGGCAGAGGTTGACCACCGGAGTTCGAAGACAGCTTGAGTGTTGTTACATTTGGGAAGTGCAGCGTGATAAGGAGCAGTTACATCAGTATGTCGATAGAGTTCAGACGGCCTCTTTGGCCTTGTCGATTGATTTGCCTGAACAAGAATTGGTGTCTATGATTCTTAGGGGAATGCGCGCGGCGGATGAGTCGCATTTTGTCTTCCATAATCAGCCTTCAACCTGGGAAGAGCTCCGTGATGCGGTTGTAGCACTATCGGCATTGACACTTGGGAACGATGTACGGCACGAGAATAAGGTTCAAAATGGCTCTGAGCACTATGGGATTTAACTTCTGAGGTCATCAGTCCCCTAGAACTTAGAAGTGCTGAAACCTAACTAACCTAAGGACATTACACACATCCATGCCCGAGGCAGGATTCGAACCTGCGACCGTAGCGGCCGCGCGGTTCCCGACTGTAGCGCCTAGAACCGCTCGGCCACACCGGCCAGCCGAGGTTAAGGGGCAGGCCGTCGGTGCTGGTTCCAAAGTCTCTACATCCGCTGAAGTCCAGTTTTAAGCATGGCTGCTTGGTTCAGTGACCGTTTATTAATCGGAAATTAAATAAATGAGCCCTCAGTCACACTTTTTTTAGTCTTATTGACCGGGTTTCAACGCAAAGAGTGCCTTCATCAGAATTTAGACACACAAAGTGGTTTACAACATAATTACAAATTTATGGAAGAAACACTTTTTTATATATAAAAAATTTAAGTACTGATCCAATGTACGGGGGTATAATGTCTATGAAACTTCAAGAGTTCACTACTGCTATCTGACTTATTGGCTCTGTTTAACACAGCGAATATACCCGCAGTGTTGTTTGCATCGAATTAATATGATAATTTATTTTATTAATAAAACTCTTATTCTATCAGTAGTTTGCTACCTACGGAAATGATAATTCTTTGATTATGGTCTGTTATTAAATCTTACATTTATTCATTAAAAGCAGGATGAGCAACATTCCTAACCTAAAACATTACAATCAAATTAATTCCTTAAACTACTATTCTATAATTGGCACAATGCAGGCTCTATCCCTAATCGTCCCTTTCCTTAACTTACGTAGGATAATACTGCCCACGCAAGTGGTTTTATTGAAGTTCCACCTAGACAGACACAGAATCAGAGACCTTGTAAGTAGGCTGTTTAGGTTCTTATATTGGTAACGCCACCGCCACGTAGCGCTCTGTATGAAAATCACTGGCTGTGCTGTGTGCAGTCTGTGGCTGGTTGGCATTGTTGTAACATTCGCTATTGTAGTGTTGGGCAGTTGGCTGTTAACAGCGCATAGCGTTGCGCAGTTGGAGGTGAGCCGCCAGATGTCGTGGATGTGGGGAGAGAAATGGCGGAGTTTTGATAGCGGATGATCTGGACGTGTGTCCATGAGAGACAGTAAATTTGTAAGACTGGATGTCATGAACTGCTATATATATTATGACTTTTGAACACTATTAAGGTAAATACATTGTTTGTTCTCTATCAAAATCTTTCATTTGCTAACTATGCCTATCAGTAGTTAGTGCATTCAGTAGCTTCAATCTTTTATTTAGCTGGCAGTAGTGGCGCTCGCTGTATTGCAGTAGTTCGAGTAACGAAGATTTTTGTGAGGTAAGTGATTTGTGAAAGGTATAGTTTAATGTTAGTCAGGGCCATAGGGATTATTCAAAGTCAGATTGCGTTGCGTTAAAAATATTGTGTGTCAACCTCAAGCAAAGAGCTAGTCGAACGCGGACGCAATTTCAATTACAATGCCCTCCTTTGCCAGACGTTTGCTCACCATACTTCACCACGTAGATTACGACAGGCACCAGCGTGATATCGCCTTTCCCCTGTGAGAGCTCTTGCGGAGCAGACCCTGAGCGACCTGCTAGCACCACCGCCGACACCAGAGTCCCAATCTTGTTGCCGCCAAACTTTGCCGTTCCTCGCACATGTATTCCTACGCTTTTCGGCCAATCAGGACAAAAATTTCGCGCAGATCTCCCACCTTTCATGGGCGCGCCGTATTTGTGTCCCGTTAGCCGCAACGGCGGGAAACAGTCTCTCTCTGTCCCGCAGGTACGCCCTCTCTCTGTCTTCTTCCACCTGTGAGGTCTCCGGCTCCCCCAATACCCCCTGTGGTCACGTGTGCCAATCAACCGACAAAGCAGCCGCTGTGTGAAGCACCGGCCAGCTGCCGGCCACCTCGCTTGTTCGACATCACAAACAACTCTTTCCTGTGTCCGTCCAAACCACCTTCCCAATGATAATATGCACGGTTCTAAAATCTTGCGTACCAGTATTAACCTTGATATGTCGATACTAGTATCGTTCTGTCAAATGGCTCTCTCTGACCGCATGGTATCTGTCACACATTATTTTCTGAATAAATATCATGTAAGGTGCTGCGACCGCTACGGTCGCAGGTTCGAATCCTGCCTCGGGCATGGATGTGTGTGACGTCCTTAGGTTAGTTAGGTTTAGGTAGTTCTAAGTTCAAGGGGACTGATGACCTGCGAAGTTCAGTCCCACAGTGCTCGGAGCCATTTGAACCATGTAAGGTGCTAAATCTGCTACCTTACACTGACTAACAATACTAGACAGAGACAGTACTCACACGTCAAGTATAACATAAATAATGAGCCAGAAGGGCTTTAGTCACAAAAATTCAAAAAGAGTGTATGAAGGCGAGTCTCTAAGGGCTGCTCATACCTGTACAGCCACAGGTTGCAACGGACTCCGTCATTGTCTAAGTAGGTCGAGCCGCGCGGGATTAGCCGAGCGGTCTCAGGCGCCGCAGTCATGGACTGTGCGGCTGGTCCCGGTGGAGGTTCGAGTCCTCCCTCGGGCACGGGTGTGTTTGTTTGTCCTTAGGATAATTTAGGTTAAGTAGTGTGTAGGCTTAGGGACTGATGACCTTAGCAGTTAAGTCCCATAAGATTTCTCACACACACACACACACACAAGTAGGTCGAAAACACGCATCTATAGAGATACATTACACACCAGAATCAATTACATCTGGTCCTTGAGTCAATTACTGTGGGACTCACCGAAAAACTATGAACCAAACATAAAAACAACGTAACATCAACAAGCATCGAAAAAAATTAGACACACACATAAAGTAACTGTTGCTTAGGCCTATATGCAGTACCCTCATATTTCATTAATTCCAAATATAATAAATCGTTGAGTAGGGGTGCTTATTTGCTCCATCACCATCAATATGTACTGACCATTCCATGATGCTGTTCAAACTCAAATGGGTAGGAACTGTCCAGTGCTGATCATATATAGGCGGCAGCCTGGATGCTTGTGCATCCAGTCACGTGTACATGTGTATCGAGAAAAATGATTTCATCATCAAGCAAGCTGCCGCTTCCAGCAGTGCGTTTCTGTGGAAATCGCTGTACGGTGCTTCTGATAACTGTTGTGTTAGATTTTTCTGTCCGCTCACGTGTCGCTTATACTAGCCATGCCCACATGGAAAGCGATTCTACGGAAAAACATTGACATCAAACAGTTTCTCAAGATTGGATAACAGTAAATGTTATGTCCTCGCGATAAATATTGTTTATTGTATACATGTCGCTGATTCTGGTGAAACAATGATGTCACACATTTCTACTAGTGTCGACATGTACACAGATTAAAAATCACAACCTGCAGTGCAACACGACCAATGAAACCTCGGCCAAGGCTGCACCAGGTACAGCTGCACTACATGTTCTCAGGCCTGCTGGCGCAAGAGACATGGACGCCAGAAATAGAACCTTTTTTCCAGTTGCTGTGTGTACATCAGTTCACATATTGGGCGATTGGCATTTCACCATATACAAAGTGGCACATAAGGGCTCTTGGATGCAAGTAGCAGTCAAGTACTGCTGCTATAGGTGAAGTCTCCAAAATTATCTTTCCTATTCTTCATGAGGAGTGCAGAGAACGAATGTTAAACACTTACCTCTACATCCAACTGAGGATGTAGAAAATATGAAGTGAATAACCATGTTGTTGTTGTTGTTGTTGTTGTTGTTGTGGTCTTCAGTCCTGAGACTGGTTTGATGCAGCTCTCCATGCTACTCTATCCTGTGCAAGCTGCTTCATCTCCCAGTACCTACTGCAACCTACATCCTTCTGAATCTGCTTAGTGTATTCATCTCTTGGTCTCCCTCTACGATTTTTACCCTCCACGCTGCCCTCCAATACTAAATTGGTGATCCCTTGATGCCTCAGAACATGTCTTACCAACCGATCCCTTCTTCTTGTCAAGTTGTGCCACAAACTTCTCTTCTCCCCAATCCTATTCAATACTTCCTCATTAGTTATGTGATCTACCCATCTAATCTTCAGCATTCTTCTGTAGCACCACATTTCGAAAGCTTCTATTCTCTTCTTGTCCAAACTATTTATCGTCCATGTTTCACTTCCATACATGGCTACACTCCATACGAATACTTTGAGAAAAGACTTCCTGACACTTAAATCAATACTGGATGTTAACAAATTTCTCTTCTTCAGAAACGCTTTCCTTGCTATTGCCAGTCTACATTTTATATCCTCTCTACTTCGACCGTCATCAGTTATTTTGCTCCCCAAATAGCAAAACTCCTTTACTACTTTAAGTGCCTCATTTCCTAATCTAATTCCCTCAGCATCACCCGATTTAATTAGACTACATTCCATTATCCTTGTTTTGCTTTTGTTGATGTTCATCTTATATCCTCCTTTCAAGACACTGTCCATTCCATTCAACTGCTCTTCCAAGTCCTTTGCTGTCTCTGACAGAATTACAATGTCATCGGCGAACCTCAAAGTTTTTATTTCTTCTCCATGAATTTTAATACCTACTCCGAATTTTTCTTTTGTTTCCTTTACTGCTTGCTCAATATACAGATTGAACAACATCGGGGAGAGGCTACAACCCTGTCTTACTCCCTTCCCAACCACTGCTTCCCTTTCATGTCCCTCGACTCTTATAACTGCCATCTGGTTTCTGTACAAATTGTAAATAGCCTTTCGCTCCCTGTATTTTACCCCTGCCACCTTTAGAATTTGAAAGAGAGTATTCCAGTCAACATTGTGAAAAGCTTTCTCTAAGTCTACAAATGCTAGAAACGTAGGTTTGCCTTTCCTTAATCTTTCTTCTAAGATAAGTCGTAAGGTCAGCATTGCCTCACGTGTTCCAGTGTTTCTACGGAATCCAAACTGATCTTCCCCGAGGTTGGCTTCTACTAGTTTTTCCATTCGTCTGTAAAGAATTCGTGTTAGTATTTTGCAGCTGTGACTTATTAAACTGATAGTTCGGTAATTTTCACATCTGTCAACACCTGCTTTCTTTGGGATTGGAATTATTATATTCTTCTTGAAGTCTGAGGGTATTTCGCCTGTTTCATACATCTTGCTCACCAGATGGTAGAGTTTTGTCAGGACTGGCTCTCCCAAAGCCGTCAGTAGTTCCAATGGAATGTTGTCTACTCCGGGGGCCTTGTTTCGACTCAGGTCTTTCAGTGCTCTGTCAAACTCTTAACGCAGTATCACATCTCCCATTTCATCTTCATCTACATCCTCTTCCATTTCCATAATATTGTCCTCAAGTACATCGCCCTTGTATAGACCCTCTATACACTCCTTCCACCTTTCTGCTTTCCCTTCTTTGCTTAGAACTGGGTTTCCATCTGAGCTCTTGATATTCATACAAGTCGTTCTCTTATCTCCAAAGGTCTCTTAACCATACAGCTAAGAAAAGAAGAATTATTTATTGATAAAACAATTCAATAGTTGTTGACATTTTCTGAAGCGTTCATAAGCTCTTGTCATCCAAATATCTTCTCTGTGTGTTTCAAGCTTCTGAATAGATGCTCTTCTGTAGATTTCTTTAAATCTAGACTTCTTCCCACGACCTTTGATGTAAACTATGCCGTCTTTATGATCACAAGTCTGGAGCGATGGCATCATATCCCCAAACGGCACTCCATCATCATCCCAGCATTTTCCATGGTAAAATGGTGTCAGCCACAACGATTTTTCGAGTTTTAGTACAGCACTCTCAGCTAGACGGCTTGGGTGAAGTGATTATTGTGGAATACCTCGTTAACACTCACCTGGCGTCGGAGAATGCGATGAACGCAACATTTTAAACATCACTAGACCAATCGTAAAATCCTTGTGTGTCTGAGATGATGTTTGCTCCTTCAGTCATCATTGTAAGATACCCTACAGGTTGTGTCATACACGGTCCAGCCACACTAAAGTGACCACTGCTTACGTTTGACGTCGACGTGCAAGAACACTCACAGAGGACAAGTGGAAGCATTAGCAGTGGAGGGTATATAAAGTGTGTCGGGAGACACCAAAATGCAGTACAGTCGTTTTAGTAATGAGGAAATCTAACAATTTATCTTATGTCCAAATCGGCATGAACATTGGCTTTACGAAACGGCTAAGTTTTTAATTATTCTTGTGCTGCTGTGGTTAAGGTATACCATGCGTATCAAAATGAGGCTATCCAAAACTGGTACGAGGCAACAGTGATGCACCAAGAATCATACGAGGGTTGACTTAAAAGTAATCCCTCCACCTTCGTAACTCTTCAACAGTTGGCAGCATTGGTATGCGGCAAGTACTGGCTTGTTCCGTAGCGTCTTCTCTACAGCTCCAGTTGGCGGGAAGCCTTAGCATTGAACGGCTGTGTTGTTACAGTGTAAAGAAGGAACACTGTGCAGACGGTCGGTCAATGCGATTTAAGCAACGTGCAGTCATGGAATTCTTGGCAGCAGAAGGTGTCACCTTTCTCCATTTAATTGTGGCGGGAGACGAAACGTGGGTACGCCATTACGACCCGGAGACGAAACGCAGCCCTCAGCTGAAAAAATCATGGCCACAGTGTTCTGGGACGCAGATGGTGTTCTCCATGTGGATTTCCTTGATCGTGGAACAATAATAAATTCAGAGCGTTACACCACAACGCTGCGAACTCTGAAATGACGGCTAACAAGGGTCCAAAAGGAAAAGGGAAATGTTTTCCTGCAGCGTGACAATGCCAAACCACATTCTTCACGTGCGACCACAGCAGAATTTCAGAGACTGAATCTCACCACCGTACGGCATCCTCGATACAGTCCAGATTTAGAACCGTCTCACTTTCATCTGTTCTCGATAGTGAAAGACAATCTGCAGAACCGTTATTATGCTTCTGATGAAAACGTTGAGAGAACTATGAGAGTGGGGTTGCGGAAACAGACTGTCGACTTCTTCCGTGGCGGCTTCAGAAAACTTGTTCATCGTTGTCAGAAATGTATCCAACTGGCTGGTGATTATGTGGAAAAGTGAATATTGGTAATTAAAGATCACATTCTAAAGATTATTTATGCGTTTGATTTATTAAAATATTCTCATCCATATACAATTAACGAAGGTGGAGGCATTATTTTTCATTCAACTCTTGTAGATCACAGTGGTGAACGACGGGTGCAAAGATTTGTGTGGGCGAATAGACGTGCAGCTGTTCACCCAGATGAACAAGGAAGCTACCAACAGTGTCTTCTCAACGACTGTTCAGAATGTGGGCCTCCGCAGCGGGCGTCTGGTTCATTCATCCATGTTGACCGCTGCTCCATGTTAGAAGGTTTTGGACCAGAGGAGGGAAGCTTTATGGTCTGGGGAATGTTTTCATGGCATTCCCTGAGTGATCTCATCGTTCTGGAAGGTACAGTGCATCAACACAAGTATGCCTCTATCCTTGGGGACCATGTCCAAACTCATACGCAATTTGTTTCTTCCTTGGCATGACACCATCTACCAAGAAAGCAATACCAGTAAACCCAAACTAATTAAAACCTGTGCGCGAGAATGACAGATTAGCGGTACTCGATCTTACTGCGGCCCTGTAAATATGAATACGTACAAAAGTGGGCCCTGTGCGAAAATCCATAAACTGTGTGAAATAAATTTCTTACCTTGTAGTGATGCCGCCTTGGATAATGCGTTGTTCCGCTCTCAGCGTTACTAAACTAACCACAGTTACAAAAACCAAAAAGAAATATATTTGACCGAGATACATTTAGAATTTGTTTAAATAAAAACGACTTGGAATTGGGAGACGGGACATGATCGAGGAGAATGACTGTAATATCTTTTTGAAAATCTAACAATACTGTGAAACTGACTTGCAATGGTCAAGGCATATCATAAAAATTACATTTACACAAACAAATTATCTTTACGAAAAAATAAAAAAAACTTGGGGTTACATACAAAGCTGGTCTCATTCAAATTCGTTCTACAGCAAAAGCTCATAAATATATGAATACTGATTACCTTATTTTAGATTTATGTAACAATAAGTAGAAAAATTCTTCATCAAAATTTCAGAATAATATTTGTAGTATTTTCTTAATTAATTTTACTTCAACTCTTACTTCTTCCACAAATCATTAATACACAACACTGACATTTTTACACTGAATATTTAACATTAAGCAAGTGCCCACTACAGAGCATCGCAACAGACACTGCCAGACACTGGCGCGCTAACCCTGCTACTCTCGAGGAACGACGGCCCACCTAAGTTTTGTGTTGCACATACTCTGCCTCAGTGATAGCTGCCTCGCAGCGCTATTTCACACGTACATCCTCGTAATTGATATATGTTCTCTGAAACAGGCAGAATGGGCGCCAAAGTATATGGGGTTTGCTCGAATGTGGTGTAGCTACCCGGCCTGGTCGCATCAACAGCGTCAGCTGTTGAGTGATCGCTGTGAAGAACATGGAGATGCTGCGCACTCGTATGAGACTGCGTTATCAGTACCTGACCGAGTTCATGTATCTCCATTTGGATGACTGGCTGAACCTTGTAATATCCAGATTTTTGGTGTTTCCTAATGGTACACTGGCGCCATGTTGGACTGCATGGATAAATGAGCGCAGGCAGTTTGGTTGACCACGTCAGATTACCACAAGAGAGGACCGCCATATTGTGCACAAAGCACATTGTAACCCGTCACATCTTCTTCTGCCATTGACTGGAGACTAACGGCAGCCGGACTAGGGAATGACTGTTCCATGGGTAGAATGCCGTTGACGCCACAACATAAACAACTGCCTTTGTTGTGATGCCATGACCAGAAAGTATGGACTGCTGATAAATGCCATCGTACCGTGTTCATCGATTAACCGTGTTACTCCACTACCCTGTACGACCATCGTCGGCGAATCTTTCAGCGACCTGGGGGGAGGTCACATTCTTCCAATGTTTTGCGGACACACAGCGAGATTACTACTGGTGGCATATCGAGTGAAGTGGCACAGTGGACTCGCATTCGTGAGGACGGTGGTTCATTATCCCCGTCCGGACATCTACATTTAGGTTTCCCGAGGTTTTAGTAAATCACTCCAGGCAAATGCCGCGATGGTTCCTTTGAAAAGGGCATGGCTAATTTCCATCTCCATCTTTCCGAGCTTATGCTCCACTTCTAATGCCGACACTGTCTATCGAACATTGAAGTCAAATCTTCCTTTCTGTTCTGGCGTCATGGCACAATGGTACGTCGCGGTCATCCTGCGTCCTCATGTGACAGTATCGTGGTGACATTGTTCAACACGACAATGCCAGTCCACATAGGGCACGTTTGGCTGTGCTCAGCCTGTGCGATGTTGAGGCACTCGAGTGGTCAGCAACACACCCAGACAGAACGCGTTGGGACAGCTCGCACGTCAAGCCCGTCCCACTACCAGTACACAGGATGTCAGGGATCAGTTGTGGCCCATCTTGTCACAGAAGAGGATGCAACGGCTTATTGAGACCCTGCTCAAGCGAATCAGTGCATGCATCCAGACCAGAGATAGTGCAACGTTTTGCGGACACACAGCGAGATTACTGCTGGCGTCAAAAAATGGTTGAAATGGCTCTGAGCACTATGGGACTCAACTGCTGAGGTCATAAGTCCCCTAGAACTTAGAACTACTTAAACCTAACTAACCTAAGGACATCACACACATCCATGCCCGAGGCAGGATTCGAGCCCGCGACTGTAGCGGTCGCGCGGTTCCGGACTGTAGCGCCTAGAACCGCACGGCCACTCCGGCCGGCACTGCTGGCGTCACGTCGAGTAAAGCGGCACACTGGACTCGCATATCATTACCCCCGTCCGGCCATTTAGATTTAGTTTCCAGAGATTTTCGTAAATCGCTCCAGGCAAACGATGCGATGGTTCCTTTTGTCTCACACAGCGAATTTGTTCGTAAATCTGTAGCGATATTCTAATATCTGAAATTACTTCACACACCCTCTCAACCCACGGAGTTTCATTTACTTTCCTCCTCCCTTTCTGTTTTTTTTTTGTTTTTTTTTTGTTTTTTTTTTTTTTTCGGGCACCGTATGTCGTGGATGATCCGTCTGCCTCTGTAGCTTATCCTCATCCATCTAACGCTTCCCATCATCTTAGTTCTTTTTACAGTGTTAATGCTTTTCTGTGTTTTGAAGCCGTCTTGGTATTCCTATACTACTTTTTCGTCTGAAAATCTGGACGATATCCACGCATCCATTCAGATTTAAATTTTTCGTGGTAGCCTTAATTGGATTAAGACAAATAAATGCCATCGTGGGTCCTTTGAACGAGGCACGACCGATTTCCTTTCTTTCATTCGTCCAATCCGAGGTTGTAATCCGTCTCTCATCACCTAGTCGACGACGACATGTTAATCTTCAACATTCATCTTTGCGTGTAAACGAGACAGTTACATCTGCCTGCTCGTGGTTTCAAAAGCATTATTATATTTTTTATGTAAATCTGATTTTAAGTCTCCTGTTTCATAGGTTGTTACCTTTCACCGCCACTCGCATTTAAATTTCTGTACAAGTTCTAACATTTAAGCGAAAATTGCAGCGCAGGCAGCAGTAATACGCCGTTCCATATCATCTGGTGCCGCTGCATGTCCTTGTAGACGGCGTCTTTCAGATGCTCCCCCCCCCCTCCCCCAAGAATTAAATCCAATAGCGTGTCAGATCTGACGAACGGGCCTGCTAACGTGCAGGTCTTCTTGGTTCAATCCATCGATATGGAAACAATCCCTGAAGATACGCAGTCGTAATTTGTGCACTACGGGCAGGATAGCCATCATATTGAACCACAGGTTCCTCGAAGTATAAAGGGAAAATCTAACGTCTGTGGAAGATGGTCCGTTAGGAGGTTGAGATACTTGTACGAAATCAGTGTTGCCTCTACGAACAACAGACCTATGAGGTAATCTTGCACTATTCCACACCACACGTTTAAACACCATGGACGCTGATTAGCCACCTGACGAAGCCTATGGGGATATTCAACAGACCAGTAGTGCATGTTCTTGAGATTGACTTGGTCATGGTTAGTAAAGGTTGTTTCATCCGTAAACAAGATACACGACACGTCCAGAGTATCATGCCTTAATGTCCATATACAGAAGTTCACAGGTTTCGAAAATCATTTCCAGACTCCACTTGATGGAGAGAGATGTGATACGGATGGAACTTAGGACGATGGACAACACGTTATAGCCGGCCGAAGTGGCCGTGCGGTTCTAGGCGCTACAGTCTGGAACCGAGCGACAGCTACGGTCGCAGGTTCGAATCCTGCCTCGAGCATGGATGTGTGTGATGTCCTTACTTAGAACTTAGAACTAATTAAAACTAACTAAATTCTAGGCACCTGATGACCTCAGAAGTTAAGTCGCATATTGCTCAGAGCCATTTGAACCAACACGATATACACTTGCCTGATGCATGCCGCTTTATCGTGCGATCGCAAGGAAACTACTTTGCGGATCTACTGCTACAGCAATCAGAACATTAATTTCACCCTCCCGTCCAGTCAAACGTTTCGTTCTGTTACGTATCTTAGGCGTTACACCACCACTTGCACATCATTGTTTGTAGAGGATCACAAATAACTGTAGCAATGGTTGATATCTTTCGGTGTGCACGTTACACATACGAACGGAATTCTTCCTTCATTCACCATAAACCATGGACATGTCCGCTTTTTCCGCTTTGGGAAATACCATCTTCCAAGCACGTCCTACTGCGTCCATTATGACGCAATAACTGACAGGACCATCGCAAAGCAATCACAGTGTACATACAACACAACGTACTCGTAAAAACGCATAACGTCCTCGCCTTCGCCTAGAATCTAAGAAATACGATGGAATAAACAGCTGTCGGTGTCTGCAGTGTTCATAATACGTTAATTCGTAAACTGCTTCCACAAGCTTCCCGCAACATGTACCACTGACATTCTCATTTACGCTACTCTTAGGATTTTACTGTCAATAGACCCTGTTCCGTTTAAATATTTGTGACTGTTAACTGCGCTTTCAGAAACTTCCCAAAATCTGGGTATTGACTGCAAATACGTATCCTTACCTACAATTCAATTATGTGAAAACCGCATTTCGATAGCGCCTTCCACGTCTGAAATATTTGCGGTGCAGGTATTAAGTGATTCACCCACTATACTGCGTCATGTACAGGTGAGTATTAAACATGAGGATGTTGTGTACTTATCTGCGGTATTAATATTTCTGCCGCTCTACATATTTCATATTTATAGAAACATATAAAATTAGCATGTAAATAACCTCACGAAGCCTGCCCCTGGAGACTGACCCAAAGCACCATTGTGCTTAAGGAAATAATTTTTGGCTCGAGGCTGTTCGTATCCTAGTACATCTTCTCCCTAACATCTGCTCGCGGAGTGAGATTTTAGTCTGCGAGTGTATCACGACTATAGCTTCGAGACATTTAATAATGGTGTAAATCATAATCAGTCGCGATGTGCCTATTGTTTTTCTGATGCCTGATTCATTTAGGTGCTGAAAACCCTTCAAAAAGGAATTTATTTCCAGAATATGTTGAGCACTGCAAGAACCTCAAACATATAGCGATCACATATGATGTATTATTATTACCATCTGACTCGAATCTGTAAATAATAAACAATTTATCTGCTACGAAAGACTGCCTGTTCAGTAAAACACCATCTTTGAAAATGAGCGCTAAGTGCGCTACAGCGGCGCGTTGTATCATCGGTGCTGCGCTTAACATCTCTGGCGCTCTACGCAATATCGCTGGACGCTAGTCGCGTCCGGAGCCTTTCAGTCGCTCCGCGGACGGCGTCGCGGACGGTCGTTGAGAGGAGAGTGTAGCTTGTTTCGCTTTCGTGACCGAACAATGCCCGGTTTATCATAGTGGTAGAGCAGCAATTGGAAATAATAAAATACTGCTGTTCGTTTTCTGGTAAGAAAGAAAACGAAAATGAGGCATCACGTACTTTGTGTGGGTGCTTTACTTGTGCTGATGGCTTGCTTCGACCAACATCGTGGATGGCAGCAACATTATGACGATTGTAAGTATCGCCGAATTCAGATGAACGTGTTTAATTCACGAGAGTTTCGATTGTTGTGTTTCAAATTTTGTGAAATTTGCGATAGCTTGTACTTCGTCTCATCCAGACACCGGTATGAAACTAGCTTTTTTTCAAGTAGTTGCTTGATTTGTTTGGAATTGAAGGGCTGGTTGTTTCTGCGAGAATGGTACCTACAGCCATGAGCGATAGAGCAAAACTGCGAGTGTTAATTAACGTGTGATGATATGTTGTGTTCTCTCCCACTTTCATTGCTCTTCGCATAGAATATGTCGAGCTGCGACATCACAGGCTTATAGATATTTTAACTGTTGCCTATGGTGATCAGTAAGGAAATAAGTTGTGAATTAGTTGCTGAGGTCTTTTAGGAAAGGCACAGTTGCAGTTGGCTCACGAACCATACCTCACTACTTTCAGTACTTAAAATCCGCGAGAAAGGCATCGTGACGGTAAGATGTTGCTTTGTTTTGTATTGTAGCACCTGAGAAGAGCCGTTCATCTGACGTTTGTTCCGCAGTGTTTGAACCTGAAATCGGAATGTGTGTGCTATAGAATGGACGTTTCAGAGCCAGGCCCCAATCGTTCAGATTCAGATTTAAAAAGATTTATCGCACACTTTTCGAGACCTCTAAACTGTATACTGGTTTCAAGAAAAAAAAAACAGCGCTTTGTTTACAAAGGAAATAATTTGTGGACGAATATTAGTACCAAATATATGCCAAGCAAAACATTTCATATACATTTTTCAGATTCAGTAAACATTTTATGGTTCTCATGGGATCTGTGAAGTGCGACTGCTGTCACTTAGAAAATCCTGCATCGGCAGTGAACGTTTAGGACGCATATTCGCTTACAGCAGAGTCTTCGTTCTGTAAGTTTCTGAAACGAAATATTATAACTTTTGTTATGGAATAAAAGTGTGGTGACAGCGAGGTCATCAGAGATGGCGCACAAGTACAGTAAGTTCAGAGTTCATTGTCTGTCGACATCGAGGTCATTATGAACGGAGTAAGAGACTCGTGGGTGGACAAGTACTGTTTCACGCCCAATAAGTGATCAAGAATGCAATGTAAATATAAAACATAAGTATTTAAAAACGTCACAATAAACAGGCGCAATTTGGATTTAAATTCGAAGCCATCACAGCATAGTGGGACTTTTTTCTACTTGTATTAGATAATTCGGTAATGTGGTGCAGTCAAAGAGCCGTTTGTGTATTCTGGTCACGATGCATACGCTCATATTTTCGCCGCAGTACGAAAGTTCGCAGCATTTTGTTTTAATCTGTGCTTCGAAGCGTACCAAGGGAGAGGCTTGTGATATTTCACGTGAAAATCGATCCGGAAAAGTTTCCACACTTGCACTACTTCTCAAATCTGCATGAAGCATTTATTTGGCACGAAAAAGTGAAAGTGGGAGAAGGTGCTTCGTTGTGGGGCGATATGAATAGTGGTGTCGAGAGGATAAAAATGAAGCTGTTTAGCGGGACAGTGGGTCAGTAGCCGTAACCGTTGGGTGAGCACTTTCACCTTCTAATGTGCTGCGTTGTCCGTACAAATCCGTTTCTCACGTTTGAAAAGACTGGAAAGTCACGAAGGTGTCTGTGGGAGCGAATATTGTTGGTTTGTTAGCCCTTACGGTGTCTAAATCTGCATGGTTTGGCTTTGGCTTCGCCAGCGTTCATTCCCTGGTCTTTGCGCGTTGTTTTAACTTCCTTTTCAACAATGAAATGAAATAATCGCATTTATATTTAGTGAACTGATGGTAGTCATTTAGTCGCGAACGGATTCATTATGCTTCGTCAGTTCCAGACTGGCATCAACAATAAGGTGCACTCTTTAAATTTACTATTTAAATACTGATTGACGAAGACGAACCGTTCAGTGTGAATTTCCTGTAGTACACACCGATACACAGAGATGACTGCAGTGGTACTGTTTTCTAATAGATTTAGACGTAGTTAACTGCATTTTAAGGACTGTGAATGGAGGCTGAATCTTATGCATTGGACAACAATTAATTAGTTCATTATGAGCTTCAGTGCTCACATCATCGTTATGAAGTGGATAGTTATATAAATTATAAATTGTAACCGGTGATGTGTTTAAACGATTTTTGCAACTCCACCAAGTGACCACCACGTAGTTTGTCGTATTGGAAGATGAAAAAGATCCAAGGGATGCTGCATGCTGCTGAATCTTGTGTTAATGCATTACTGATACGCTATTATAGCGTCTTTCACTTTTTACACCTGATAGTGATGGCGTAGATATTAAAAAAAAGTGGTGGATGAATAAATGTAAAAATAAAAACTAGTTCATTTGTGCCACAAAAAAAACTCAACTGTATACTCGCCATGATATAAATTAGAAGGTAAAGAAGGGGAAAAATGGTACTGAACCCTTTATCAGCGGATGTACTACAGAAGTTATCTTGGGTTTATCAAATGCGAGCGATACTAAAAGTCCGTTCAAGGTGCTGATAAGGACATGGACAGTCTCTGTTCCAATGTCATCCACATAGTATCTCAGTGTCGAGCTGTAGCTTCACGAACCCAACAGACCAAGAGGAACAACTATCACGACTTTTTTTGCTTCCATCTGTCCGCGATTCCTTCCATCTTTAATTGCCAACGGTTCGTTGGCAATCTGAGTTTTGCGTCTTGGCAGCTTACACTCGCCATAGTGAAGTTAAGATTAAACCTCAGTATTCCAAGGTTGTTATGTTATGGTTCAAATGGCTCTGAGCGCTATGGGACTTAACATCTGAGGTCATCAGTCCCCTAGAACTTAGAACTACTTAAACCTAACTAACCTAAGGACATCACACACATCCATGCCCGAGGCAGGATTCGAACCAACGACCGTAGCGGTCGCACGGTTCCAGACTGAAGCGCCTAGAACCGCTCGGCCACACCTGCCGGCAAGGTTGTTAAGTAAAGCGATTATGAACGCAGATTTTTTTATTTAAGTTTTATTAGTATTTGTCCCTCGAAACGCACAAAGTAGTTGTAGTCATACTGTATCGTTTGTATCACGTAATATATTACAGATTTCATAAATTAAACAAATACAGTTGAGTTGATTGACTGTTCCGTGCTTCTTGGTAGAATATTTTATACACTATGAATGAAAACACACACAACACTGGTGTAATATTCAACAATATTTATTATTTATTTCACAAATCGGTTTTCGGCTGTTACGCCATAATCAGGTACAAAGATTATTAGTATGTGGTGCAGTGAAATATTGTTGGATAAAAAATTTTAAACTAGTGTACCTACAGAGTATTCCAGTTCCAGAAGTGAAAAATGTTAACGTTAGATGTAGGAATAGAACAACAGGGATTATTACACTGAAATAATTCCTCCTGTTTTATTCCTAGACCTAACGTTAACATTTTTCATCTCTGGAAATGAAGATACTCTATACAATAGTGATTCAAAATCTTTGATCCAACAAAATTTCACTGTGCCGCATACTTATCTCTGTACCTGATCATGGCATAACAGCCGAAAACCGGTTTGTAAAATAAATAATACCGCAGCATATGACCCCAAATCTAACTGGAAGAAGTCGGGAAGAAAATCTATCCGTACCTATTTACAGGAACTATCTCACTCTCCCCCTCGGAGTGGTTTTTGAAATTTATGGGAAAACCTGAAACCGGATGAATTGTTAGATTCGAACTTAAGTGCTCACACCGAGAAGGTGACTCAGAGGTTGGCGTATTGGACTCGCATTTGTGTGGACCATGGTTCGAATCTCTGTCTGACCATCCATACTGAGGTTTCCCATAGTTTTCCTATTCGCTTAAGGCAAATGAAAGGATGGTTCCCTCGAAAAGGATAATCTGTATTTTTTTCCCACCAGTCTGAACTTATGCTCCTTCTGTTAACGTCCCTGGAACGTTAGACCATAATCTTCCATCCTTTTTGTAGTCCACACTATTCTGTGTCCACAGTTCATTAAACTCTGGACTCACAATTATGCTAGGTGCTCTGATTAGATATTTCCAGCTACGAGTAATTCCGCGTAGAATGTGTACCAAGCTACACTTTATCGGAAAAGAGATCCCATTACAAAGCTAATCATGGATTGTTAAAATTTTTATACCTAGATCGACTAGCAGCTAGTACAAGTTATCTGGACGGTTGCTGGAAGTCAGGTATCGATAAGTTACATGTTTTCATCGAAATTTCTCTTTAGAGGGTCTTCATTATGGTTTAAATACAGGGCATTCGTTCCATTTAGGTTCAGTTGTACACTTAAGTGAAATGGCTGTATTCTGCGTTAGTAGTGGCTCTATATTTAGTTATTTCAGTGTGTCATTAATTGATGTGTGATCTGAGAGACTACACGTTCTGACAATTCTACTCGCAACATTTTTGTTCTTACTAGCTTTGTGGGTGCCTAGTCTTTCAGAACCGCACAGCAGAATTAGGACTGCTATAGTTCTATAATACTGCATTTATTTATTTCCATGTTTTGATGTAAGAGTTTTAGGTTTTCGAAAAAGAAACGTGTAATATATGATAAATTTTAGCCTCAGGAAACCTTTGCCGGAAGCATTTTTCTCGAATATTGCCCTGTACGGAAGTGAAATTTGGACGATAAGCATATCAGACAAGAACAGAATAGGAGCTTTTGAAATATTGTGCTACAGAAGCATGCTGAAGAATGGAAGGGTACATCGATTAACAGATGATGTACTGAATATAACTGAGCAAAAAAAGGTAATTTATGGCGCAACTTGGCTAAAAAAAAAAAAAATAGGGATCGATTGAAGGGACGCATCCTGAGGCGTGAAGAAATAGTTTAGTTTGTTCAAATGGTTCAAATGGCTCTAAGCACTATGGGACTTAACATGTGGGGTCATAAGTCCCCTAGACTTAGAACTGCTTAAACCTAACTAAGGACATCACACACATCCATGCCCGAGACAGGATTCGAACCAGCGACCGTAGCTGCAGCGCGTTTCCAGACAGAAGAGCCTAGAACCGCTCGGTCACACCGGCCGGCCTTTAGTTTGTAACGGGTCGAAGTGTGAAGGATCATCAAAATACACCGCTATTCCACGCCGACAGTTCCTATAGCGAATAACGCTAATCATTCTTGCCTTCGTAGCGCACACACTTCCCACATAACGTAAAAATGTAGTTTTTTTTATACCAGATTAGCCGTTTTTTCAGCTTTATAAGTGAAAAGATTTGTCGTCCATCAGTCTGATGTCTAGCGACACACATACTACAATGCAGTGTACTGACTACTGAATTTCCTTTTAAGGTAATGAAAAGTGAACAACGAAGCCTAGTTGGATGCAACGCTTGACATTACTCTACCATGTGAAAGCACCTTCATCTCCGAATAACTGCTGCTACCTGGCAATGTTGACTGGAATACTCTCTTTCAAATTCTAAAGGTGGCAGGGATAAAATACAGGGACCGAAAGGCTATTTACAGTTTGTACAGAAACCAGATGGCAGTTATAAGAGTCGAGGGGCATGAAAGGGAAGCAGCGGTTGGGAAGGGAGTGAGACAGGGTTGTAGCCTATCCCCGATGTTATTCAATCTGTGTATTGAGCAAGCAGTAAAGGAAACAAAAGAAAAATTCGGAGTAGGTATTAAACTCCATGGAGAAGAAATAAAAACTTTGCGGTTCGCCGATGACATTGTAATTCTGTCAGAGACAGCAAAGGACTTGGAAGAGCAGTTGAACGGAATGGACAGTGTCTTGAAAGGAGGATATAAGATGAACATCAACAAAAGCAAAACGAGGATAATGGAATGTAGTCGAATTAAGTCGGCTGATGCTGAGGGAATTAGTTTAGGAAATGAGACACTTAAAGTAGTAAAGGAGTTTTGCTATTTGGGGAGCAAAATAACTGATGATGGTCGAAGTAGAGAGGATATAAAATGTCGACTGGCAATGGCAAGGAAAGCGTTTCTGAAGAAGAGAAATTTGTTAACATCGAGTATAGATTTAAGTGTCAGGAAGTCGTTTCTGAAAGTATTTGTATGGAGTGTAGCCATGTATGGAAGTGAAACATGGAAGATAAATAGTTTGGACAAGAAGAGAAGAGAAGAGAAGCTTTCGAAATGTGGTGCTACAGAAGAATGCTGAAGATTAGATGGGTAGATCACATAACTAATGAGGAGGTATTGAATAGAATTGGGGAAAAGAGAAGTTTGTGGCACAACTTGACAAGAAGAAGGGACCGGTTGGTAGGACATGTTCTGAGGCATCAAGGGATCACAAGTTTAGCATTGGAGGGCAGCGTGGATGGTAAAAATCGTAGAGGGAGACCAAGAGATGAATACTTTAAGCAGATTCAGAAGGATGTCGGTTGCAGTAAGTACTGGGAGATGAAGAAGCTTGCACAGGATAGAGTTGCATGGAGAGCTGCATCAAACCAGTCTCAGGACCGAAGACCACAACAACAACAACCTACGTCCATTTGAACTTGTTTTCCTGTAGCCATGCCTTGTGTCTCCCTGTAGCATTTTAATTACGTATGCGTTTATTTTCGTTTCATTGACCGCGACTTCGTTAATATTTCGACCTGGGCGGAAATATTGGAACGATCTGATGTTCACAAGCAGAATTAACGTAACGCTAGTTCTCCTTGTATGTCTCCACCGTCAGTTTCCAGACTGCCAATCTCTCCTGTATGTTATTTCACGCGATATAAACGGATCAAAACAGGGTTCCAATGCATACCATTCTGTATATGAGAGAGAATATTTTTAAAAAATGAAAAATGCGCAGAATGATTATCTCTACTATTACATTCAGCATATTACTCGTCACTTCATAATACTTCCTTTCATAGCTTATTGTCAGATGTATTGAGGCGGATCATTTACTTTAAGGGTCTGAAAGGAAAGGGGCCCTTTCAATAAGTCCGTACGAAATTATTCACGGCGATAAGCGACAGTGCAAAGCCGAACGGGAGGCTACAATGGTGCTTGTGAATAGACTTCTCAGGCGTTACAAATGTCATTCACATCGCGCTCTTCTTCGCTGGGACAGTGGGGCGCAGCTTCAGTGCGACCTGAGCAGAGGCCAACACACCGGCTCGGAGGGGCGTCCTTGTTCGGTCTGCTTTGTACTGGAACCTGCTCCCAACCGGTTCCAGCGTCTTCCACAGTTTTTACGACGCCTCCGCTGCCCTGCCGACTCATGTGAGGAGATGTCCGGCAAACGCGTGACTCACGTCCGCTCTCTGCCCCCCCCCCTCTCTCTCTCTCTCTCCCCCTCTCTCTCCCCCCTCTCTCTCTCTCTCTCTCCCTCCCCGTCTCCCTCCCCCCCCCCCTCCTTCGCCCTTTTCACTAAAGGACGAGTCTTGCGCGTGGCTGATTTTTGTGTGTGTGTTGTATCAGTGACCATCTACTTCTACCTGTCGCACTATCCTTGAAGAAAGTGTCAAGGCTAGAGTATCTTAAGCCCACGAAAGCACGGTTAGTTATTTTTTAATTAATTTTGCCTTCCATATAATTAGTATTGTTCTCCGTACGGTTTGGCACTATACACTCTCGTGAAGGCGACACAATACCACACAGTGTGATTCCGTTTCAGTGCGGGAAACTTCTGCTTGTCGAGACACATTAATGTATCCAACTGTCAAAAACCCGAATAACCACCTACTTCGAGGGTAATCCCAAAAGTAAGGTCTATTTTTTGTAAGTATATAGCCGGCCGGAGTGGCCGAGCGGGTCTAGGCGCTACAGTCTGGAGCCGCGCGACCGCTGCGGTAGCAGGTTCGAATCCTGCCTCGGGCATGGATGTATGTGATGTCCTTAGGTTAGTTAGGTTTAAGTAGTTCTAAGTTCTAGGGGACTGATGACCTCAGAAGTTAAGTCTCATAGTGCTCAGAGGCATTTGAACCATTTTTATGAGTACATAGACCTGTTTATTTCTATAATGGTTTACATCAGTTTTCAGCTTGAACATTTAGCTGTCGATGCATTTTCGTAGACGCTGTGGCAGTTTTTGTATGCCCATGTCATACCAGCTCGCCGCCATGCTGTTCAGAAAGGTATGAACCTCTTCTTTCACCTCGTCGTCGGAGCTGAATCGCTTTCCGGCCAAATGTTCTTTTAACATAGGGAACAGGTTGATAGTCACTGGGCGCCAAGTCAGGACTATAGGGTGGGTGAGTGATTATGTTCCACTGAAACTGTTGCAGGAGAGCAACGGGTTGCCGAGCTATGTATGGGCGAGCGTTGTCATGGAGAATGTGTACGCCCTTGCTCAACATTCTTCTCCGGTTCTGAATTACCCGTTTGAGTTTTTTCAGAATCTCACAGTACCTGTCACCGTTAATTGTGGTTCCAGCGATTCAGCTCTGACGACGAGGTGAAAGAAAAGGTTCGTAACTTTCTGAACAGCATGGAGGCGAACTCGTATGACACGGGCATACAAAAACTGCCACAGCGTCTACAAAAATGCATCGACAGCTAAATGTTCAAGCTGTAAACTGATGTAAACCATTGTAGAAATAAACAGGTCTTTCTTTCTTTCTCGGGGCCTTTGTCCCGCACCAACGCCGGGTCGGCTTTGTTATTACGGATTTGGCAGTGTTAAGTGGCAGAGGGTGGTCGGATGCCCTTCCTGACGCCACCCCGAAGCCCCCAGGACGGAAGTAGTGGACCTCAGCTGTCTGCGTCTAGTGTAAGTCATGAAATACTGCAAACGTTTTCAAATGTCTGTGAGTCGTGTAACTGAGGCGGAACTAGGGGACCAGCCCGGTATTCACCTAGCGGGAGGTGGAAAACCGCCTAAAAACCACATCCAGGCTGGCCGGCATACCGGCCCTCGTCGTTAATCCGCCAGGCGGATTCGATCCGGGGCCGGCGCGCCTACCCGAGTCCAGGAAGCAGCGCATTAGGGATCTCGGCTACCCTGGTGGGTAAACAGGTCTATTTACTTATACAAAATAGGAGACCATACTTTTGGGATTGCTCCCGTACAAGACGAAACGCTGCGAGACGTGCAGAAACAGTCAGTCATGTTCTAGAAGGTACCGACAGGGATGTGATCCAGTGCCGTGGCCTCTGCGCTAGGTTTCTCGGTTGAGAATCCACGGTGTAAACGGCGAGTCGAGGTGGTCGTACAGATTCTCGATTGTGGAATGTGGGCGGCCAGGGGAGTACGGTAAACTCACCCTGGTGTTCTTCGAAACACGCCCGTACACTGGGAGCTGTGTAACACAGTTCATTGTCCTGCTGGTAGATGGCATTGTGCTGAGGATAAACAGACTGCATGTAGGGATGTGCGTGGTTCCCAAGGAAAGATGCATACTTGTCTTGATCCATTGTTCCTTCCAAAATGACAAGATCACCCAGGGAATGGCACGAAAACGTCCCCAAGACCATAACGTACAGACGATTGTTGCATGGTGTTTCCTTTCAGACGTTTCACCCCATACACGCCAATGGCCACGTGGCCGTTGGATCATAAAACACGTTTCATCTGAAAAGACCGCCTGTCGCAACTCAGTGGCCGTCCAGTTGTAGTAATGACTCGCAAATTGTAGTCTTCACCGCCGGTGAACGGCAGTCAGCGTGGGTGCACGAATCAGGCGCCTGCTGGGCAGGCCTATGTGCGGTAACGTGCGCTGAGTGATCGTTGAGGAGACACTGTTGGTAGTCCCTTGGCTAATCTGGGTGGTCAGTTGCTCAACAGTTGCACGTCTGTTCGCATCTCTGTAGTCGTCGTTCATCCCTGTCATCTACCGCCCGTGGTGCACCAGTTTCCTCAGCGTCTGTTTTGGACAGTTTACCATGCACGGAATACTTTAACTATGGTGACATGTTAACAGTTTACATACTTAGCCGTTTCGGAAATGCTTCCACCGTTGGCCCGAAATCCAATGATCATGCCCTTTAGGACGGCAGATTGCTCCATTTCCGCAATGTGACAACGACTTCACTGTTTTTTGTGTCCCCCTACACGTCTTATATACCCTCCAATGCTATGCTGCCTCCAGCCATCTGTGAATGGTTGTTACACAATGACGTTGAACATAGGCGGTGTCACGTTAATGAGACTGGACCATATAAGTAAGTGGCAATACTTAACAACAATGGATCTACGAGGCGACTTCGGAAATTAAGTTAAAGATTATTATGACCACTCCGTCTACAGGCCACAAGTGGCCCATCGGGACCCTCGACCGCCGTGTCATCCTCCGAGGAGGATGCGGATAGGAGGGGCATGGGGTCACCACACCGCTCTCCCGGTCATTATGATAGTATTCTTGACCGAAGCCGCTACTATTCGGTCGAGTAGCCCCTCAAATGGCGTAACGAGGCTGAGTGGACCCCGAAAAAATGGCAGCGTGGATGGTCACCCATCCAAGTGCCGACCACACCCGACAGCGCTTAACTTCGGTTATCTCACGGAAACCGGTGTATCCACTGCGGCAAGGCCTTTGCTTGCAGATTGTTATGACAGATCATAATAATGTGTAGCATCGTAGTGTGATCGTTCTCATCGTTGGAGAGTCTCTTCCCCACCGACATTCCTTCAGCTTGCCGAAAAGATGTAAATCGCATGGAGCAAGATCTGGAAAATCCGATCGCCGCCACCTCCGTCTCTGCGGCCTTGCCGAAACTGTTGGCACCATTTCACGATGGCTGGAAGCGACACCGCATTTAATCGTCATACCGCCAGAATTTCGTGGCGAATCCGTGCGCAATTTAGGCGTTTTGCCCACAAGAATCATAGCATCCCACAGACTTCAACTTTGGTGTACGTTTTCAAATGGCTCTGAGCACTACGGGACTTAACATCTGAGGTCATCAGTCCCCTGGACTTAGAACTACTTAAACCTAACTAACCTAAGGACATCACACACACCCATGCCCGAGGCAGGATTCGAACCTGCGACCGTAGCAGCAGCGCGGTTCCGGACTGAAGCGCCTACAACCGCTCAGTCAGAAGGCCGGCGTACGTTTTCAATTGCAGCGCCGTTTCACTCCTAACCTGTTAAGCACCTGTTATCCGCACCGCAGCAAGTTGTCTCTGCAGGAAACCCGGAACGTGTAGTCTCTTTTGACAACGCACTAAGGTTGTCCTGCAGTGCTTGTAGCATGCGGTGACTTGTGTAACTTGCGTCGTGTTTATACTAATGAACGTAACGGGTGCACCCGAACTCCAACGACAAAATTTCGGAGATTGTTTAGGAAAATTTTGTGACTCTTTGGTATATGGTACTCGTGGTCTCTAGTGAATCTTCACTTAATAATGTGATACTAGCTTATACTACTTTATCACCCAAATTACGTCTGTTTCTGCGAAAATACCTTCTCATCAGTGAAAAGCTTGTAATATCCAACCAACAAAACATAGAACTCTAAAGACAGTAGTGCAGTAACCCGCAGGAAAGTACCGTTATGTGGTTGGAAACGCAGCAGGAACAGCTCAGGAATGCGACTTATGCTGTTGCTTCATTGTACACTAGTGGCCATTAAAATTGCTACACCAAAAAGAAATGCAGATGATAAACGAGTATTCATTGGACAGATATATTATACTAGAACTGACATGTGATTACATTTTCACGCAATTGTATTGATCCTGAGAAATCAGTACCCAGAACAACCAACTCTGGCCGTAATAACGGCCTTGATACGCCTGGGCATTGAATCAAACACAGCTAGGATGGCGTGTACAGGTACAGCTGCCCATGCAGCTTCAACACGATACCACAGTTCATAAAGAGTAGTGACTGGCGTATTACGACGAGACAGTTGCTCGGCCACCATTGACCAGACGTTTTCATTGGTGACAGATCTGGAGAATGTGCTGGCCAGGGCAGCAGTCGAACATTTTCTGTATCCAGAAACGCCCGTACAGGACCTGCAACATGCGGTCCTGCATTGCCGGCCGGAGTGGCCGATCGGTTCTAGGCGCTTCAGTCTGGAACCAAGCGACGGCTACGGTCGCAGGTTCGAATCCTGCCTCGGGCATGGATGTGTGTGCTGTCCTTAGGTTAGTTAGGTTTAAGTAGTTCTAAGTTCTAGGGGACTGATGACCTCAGCTGTTAAGTCCCATAGTGCTCAGAGCCATTTCGGTATGGCATTATCCTGCTGAAATGTAGGGTTTCGCAGGGATCGAATGAAGGATAGAGCCACGGGTCGTAACACATCTGAAATGTAACATCCACTGTTCAAAGTGCCGTCAATGCGAACAAGAGGAGACGTGTAACCAATGGCACCCCATACCATCACGCCGGGTGATACGCCAGTATGGCGATGACGAATACACGTTTCCAATGTGCGTTCACCGCGATGTCGCCAAACACGGATGTGAAGATCATGATGCTGTAAACAGAACCTGCATTCATCCGAAGAAATGACGTTTTGCCATTCGTGCACCCAGGTTCGTAGGTCCGTCGTTGAGTACAGCATCGCAGGCGCTCCTGTCTGTGATGCAGCGTCAAGGGTAACCGCAGCCATGGTCTCCGAGCTGATAGGCCATGCTGCTGCAAACGTCGTCGAACTGTTCGTGCAGATGGTTGTTGTCTTGCAAACGTCCCCATCTGTTGACTCAGGGATCGAGACGTGCCTGCACGATCCGTTGCAGCCATGCGGATAAGATGCCTGTCATCTCTACTGCTAGTGATACAAGGCCGTTGGAATCCAGCACGGCGTTCCGTTTTACCCTCCTGAACCCACCGATTCCATATTCTGCTAACAGTCATTGGATCTCGATCAACGCGAGCAGCAATGTCGCGATACGATAAACCGCAATCGCGATAGGCTACAATCCGACCTTTATCAAACTCGGAAACGCAGTGGTAGGCATTTCTCCTCCTTACACGAGACATCACAACAACGTTTCACCAGGCAACGCCGATCAACTGCTGTTTGTGTATGAGAAATCGGTTGGAAACTTTCGTCATGTCAGCACGTTGTAGGTGTCGCCACCGGCGCCAACCTTGTGTGAATGCTCTGAAAAGCTAATCATTTGCATATCACAGCATCTTCTTCCTGTCGGTTAAATTTCGCGTCTGTAGCACGTGATCTTCGTGGTGTAGCAATTTTAATGGCCAGTAGTGCATGTAGTAAATGCATACACGAGATGCATATCGGCCAACTCTTCATCCACGAACCTATCAGTGAACGGCTTACCTAATTGAATACAAGGGTTCTCGTCAGATCACCGAAGTTAAACAACGTCGGGCGCGGCCAGTACGTGGGTGGATAGCTGCCTGATTACACCTTGTGCTGTTGGCTGCTTTACCTTTGTCTTTACGGCAGACGGGGGGGGGAGGATATGTAGTGGTGTCAAGTCCCCAGCCCGCATCTCGTGGTCGTGCGGTAGCGTTCTCGCTTCCCACGCCCGGGTTCCCGGGTTCGATTCCCGGCGGGGTCAGGGATTTTCTCTGCCTCGTGATGGCTGGGTGTTGTGTGCTGTCCTTAGGTTAGTTAGGTTTAAGTAGTTCTAAGTTCTAGGGGACTTATGACCACAGCAGTTGAGTCCCATAGTGCTCAGAGCCATTTGAACCATTTTTTTGTTAAGTCCCTGATCGCTAGTCTTTGCGTCAGTGCCCTGGACTACATTCCAAACCTCGCCGCAGTGTCTCGTGAAGGGAGGGCACGTGTTACTGTTGATGGTGTTCCGTACTCATCCGGATAACGGAGCACGTTAAGGGGCCGCTTCCAGGTCATTTGGGACGAACCTGACTTGGGTCGAACCTCACAGATTAATGATGAGGGCTGGTGAGCCAACTAGCTTGAAAATGGTTTTTATGCCGTTTCCCACATCCCACTAGGTGAATACTGGGCTGGTACGCATGCTCCACCTCCGATACACACTATGCAAACGTTTGGAAATCGTTCTCCCACTTCACACGCAATATTAAAGACGCAGACGGATAGATTATGCAGATTTCGACCTCGGGAATGAATAGGGTATTTTCCTATGTTAAAAATGTGGTTCGGATTGTTATTATTGCGATTGATTATTACATTTAAATTACATTTACTGTGAATATTTTCGTAACGTATGTGCTATTTCTATGTACTTACAAATGGCTCTGAGCACTATGGGCCTTAACATCTATGGTCATAAGTCCCCTAGAACTTAGAACTACTTAAACCTAACTAACCTAAGGACAGCACACAACACCCAGCCATCACGAGGCAGAGAAAATCCCTGACCCCGCCGGGAATCGAACCCGGGAACCCGGGCGTGGGAAGCGAGAACGCTACCGCACGACCACGAGATGCGGGCATGTACTTACAGCTTAAAAATCATTAAAGTTCAGGTTTGGGTCACGTGACCGAAAACACAGTTACTGGCTGATCCTTTGGTGACGTCACAGAGTAGGAGTAAAGAAGAAGCTATACTTGTATTACAGGAGTGTTAGCCGAAATGACGAGGTTTTTACGCACTTTTTCTGCAAACTTTTTAGCTATTTAGTGATGGAAAACCAATCACAACTTTTAATTATCAATAGAAAGGAATTTTGTGGTGATGGCGGAAACCTAGCGAAAGTTGATGCGTTTAGGCTCCATCAGTTTAGAGCGACGATATGTACAACGACGGACACTCTTTTCTCTGCTCCCTGCCAACATCATTAAACTCGCTCAAAACCAAGGGATTGTGGAACGTTTAAAAATGGGTCCGTATATTATAACCAAGTGTCGACTATCAGTCATGAGCGACGACCAAAGTACAATAAAATTATTCTCGACAAACCTTAGTGGTGTTTCCTCTGCTGTGCCCAGCAGGAGCTCGCTGGCACAACTGATAGCGCAGTCGACTGTAAATAATGGGGTCATGTGTTTTTGAAAGTTTTACACAAAATACGAGAATAGCATCAGCAAGAACTGATTATAGTAATTCTTTCGATGGTGGGACATTTTGTATATAGCTTCACATTAATCTTAGTCTGATAAATGTACAACAGAGGACAAATACATTTACTATGCGAACAAACAATTCACTTTTTTGAAAAGCATTGCTAGTAGTGAAGATATCCCCATACTTACGTGGTACAACTAGGTGTATGACGATGAGGTTTTCTATACAGAGAGGCCGACCGGTGTGGCCGAGCGGTTCTAGGCGCTTCAGTCTGGAACCACGCGACCGCTACGGTCGCAGGTTCGAATCCTGTCTCGGACATGGCTGTGTGTGATGTCCTTAGGTTAGTTAGGTTTAAGTGGTTCTAAGTTCTAGGGGACTGATGAGCTCAGGTGTTAAGTCCAATAGTGCTCAGAGCCATTTGAACCATTATACAGAGAGATTTAAAGCATGTACAACTCTCAAATTACATAACGTAAGGGCTGTGGTGTTTGTGAGTGTAAACTAACGTCAGTGTTCGAAGCTGACATATTTCATCTCTTTGTAAGATGCTGAAACTTCAAAAGTATCCTAGGTGAGCAGTACGAAAATAAAAAGAGCATTGTTTCTAATAATGTAAAAAGTGCCTGGTCATATTAATTAGCAAATGTCTTTTTGAACGCGACGTGTTTGAACAGCGATTGCAAATGTAAGCGCATGTAAACAGCAAGGAAAACACAATAATATTCTTTCGGACTGGATTCGAACCAGCGATCTATGAACATCTTCGAATAGCATTCGACGAGTTACCGCTGTAACAACTTTTTCTTTTCATTCTGTACGATATTGTACGGTACGTTTGGTCTTGGCGGATGTCACAGGACATCCGTTCAAGTTCATTGTTGATTCCTTTACTCATTTTTTTTAATTACAGAGGGCCAGCGCCTCTCTGACCGAACACTCCGAGATACCGTGCCGGCGTACAACTAAGCTACCAAATAATTTAGGTAGATTTTGCTAAAACAACAATTTTCATTAAGAGTTTAATTTCGTTGAATGACGCTGTCCCTCCTTGTAACAGTGGTAAAGCATATATCGGAGGTAAATTAATGTCAGCTTCACAGTGCAGCACATTTTTAATTAAGTTTGTTAACTTGTATGTCGACGTGGTGGCAATTTGTCAGCACAATGCAACCGCATTTTATCATCTCATCATTCTCTGTAATACCCAAAAGCAACTTATCAGGAGTTTTTATAGATGTATTTGTACAGTATGGTACTACACACCATTTGTAACCCATTTAAGGAAACGTAAATTCCAAAACAAGACATCACTGTGAATGAGCTGTGTGACAGTAGGAGCAGCGGGCTAGCCAGTGACGTCACAGGCTTCACGTGACCCTAATGGAGCGTTTTAGCGGACTTTCAAATTATTTGAATTTCATTTCCGTTTTTATAACAGAATACTGAAACTCAAGAGGAAAAAAAAGCATGTTAGGAGCGTAACATGACATAATTAATCATTTAAGACCATTTCCAGAAAACAGTCGAGTAACCTGTAGGAGGCTGATGACCTTAGATGTTTAGTCTCCTTAAACCTATACCCATCTTCAGGGTGATCCGTCCAGGGTGATTGGATGGGATTTTAAGCTAGGCGGTCCTCTTGGGGCTATTTTAAAGAAGTAGGCTGTATACCGGCAGCGGGTTTCATCCCCTCTCTTCTTTCATCATAATCTTAACACAAGTGTGAGACTACACTACACACACCGATTACACTAACCTACACTTTCGGATTCACACAACTTTGACTCTTCGCGAGGGAAAGGTGCCAGTGTGTGCGAGGAGCAGGGATAAAAATCTTTCCAATCAGGCAACTGAACTACTCTTCGGGATCACCTTCCTAACCAGTGCTATACGACTTTACTTTTATTAAACCTGTCGATACTGCTGTGCATCAGTGTTAACTTACGAATAACACTGCCAGAGAAACAAAACCGAGCAGCAATGATTGCAAGTTAGAGGACGAAGAATAAAGTTGACGTTATTACAGTCATGACAAGTGCCGCGAGTGATCAGAAAGGGTTTGTTGCACACAAGACACACAGCACACGCCGTCGACGTTTGCTTTCTTGTGTGCATACTTGCAGTACAATACACATACAAATATAAATGACGGTGTACCAAGTCAGGCGAAATGCGATTACTCTGTAACGAGCCATCGGAGACCACCGGTCTGTTACACCAAAATAGTCAACAAATATCCTTGAACAACATCCGGAAACATGTTGCCTGGTCGGCCCAGTCTCGTTCCAAATTGTACGTACGTAAGCATCCTGCCTGATCACCTGTATCCATTCATGTACAGTGTGCATTCCAACGGACTTGGGCAATTCCAGCAGGACACTGTGACACCCCACATGTCCAGAATTGCTACAGAGTGGCTCCAGGAACACTCTTCTGAGTTTCATATCTGGAGCGCTTTGCAACTTGCCGTTCAGAAGAGATCTCCACCCCCTCGTACTGTTACGGCTTTATGGACAGCCCTGCAGGATTCATGGTGTCAGTTCCCTGCAGCACTACTGCAGATATTAGTCGAGTCCATGCCACATGCTCACGGGGACTTACACGATATTAGGCTGGTGTACCAGTTTCTTTGGCTCTTCAGTATGTATGTATGAGTTTTTAAGAAAGTATTCACTAATTCGAATTTGTGGTTTCTCATATTTGGGATTACAGCTGTTTTTCTTTCTTTTGCATCTGCAATCACAGAGAACGTAATTTAGAAAGTTATTTTGCTTCGAAAATTCACAACTGGGGAATATTACAGTTGACATATCTTTGTACTAAGTGGAAGATATTCTCTCTCTCTCTCTCTCTCTCTCTCTCTCTCTCTATTAGTTTCTACGAGTTGTTGTGCTCATACCTCCACTACAATACAGATTCCAGTGCAATTCCTGCATGTTTTTCACGTGCACCACCTCTAAATCCTCTTCAGTGCCTTTTCTAAGGTGGCCTGTATTGTATACGTGTTTGGCTATGATAGATTTACCGGTATTTATCCATCTGAAAGCTCTGTGCTCTTCATAACTTGTCCAAAATGTTCTTTATGTTTGTCCTAATACGTCGGCGTCACACGAGGATCGCTGTATTTTATGAACTCCCTCTTGTTCTATTTACTTTCCCGTTCCCAATGTCATGCCCCATCTAAGGTTTTCGCTCTGAATATCATCTAGACATTTCACGGTTTAAATTCACTCTACAAAACAAACAACGCACCACGAAGGAATTATCCGAATGGGATGGAAATCGTTAGATGTGATCTACATATCTACAGACGAAGAAATAATTACAGTTTCAGAAAATTGGCTGATTTATTCAAGAGAAAGAGCTTCATAAATTGAGCAAGTTAGTAACGCATTGGCCCTCCTCTGGCCCCGATATAAACAGTTATTCATCTTGGCACTGATTGACAGAACTGCTGGTGTCCTCCTGAGAGATGTTATATCGAACTCTGTCCAGTCGGCGCTTTAGATCGTCAAAATCCCAAGCGGGTCAGGTTGCTATCCCAGAGTTGTCTGAAGCTTCTCCAGAGACGTCTTCAGCCTGGAATCTCATTGACTGGTGTAGAATTATCTTCAGTGATAAGTCTTGCTTCGAACTAAGCCCCGATGGCCAGCAAAGAGTTGCCTGATACCCTCCGTACACGTTGGGATATAAACCTAACGCCGGCCACACGGTCGGACAATCAGAAGTGGTGGTCTGGGGTGCCATTTATTTTCATAGTAGGACGGCATCCTAACAGCACAACAGTACGTCGAAGATATTCTGTACCACGTTGTGTTGCCCTTCACGGTAAGCCATCCTGTCTTACATTTCAGCAAGATAATGCCCGCCCGCACATGGCGAGAGTTTCTACTGCTTTTCTTCGTGCTTGCCAAAACCTGTCTTGGCCCGCAAGGTCATTAGATCTCTCCCCAACTGAAAACATCTGGAGCATTATGGGCAGAGCCCTCAGCTCGGTATTTTCATGATTTAACGCGCCAGTTGGACAGAATTTGGCACGATATCCCTCAGGAACACATACAACTAAGCAATGCCAAATCGAATGACAGCTTGCATAAGGGCCAGGTTTATTCACTTGCCCAGTTTGTGAATCTCTTTGTGTTGAATAAATCAACCAGTTTTTCTGAAACTGTAATCATTTATTTGTCTGTACATGTACATTACACTTACTGATTCCAGTCTCATTTGGATAACTCCTTCGTGGTGCGTCGTGTGTATATTCGCCAATTATTTTGTGGTTTTGCCAATATATGGCACGGTAATGAATTTGTTGTCCATAGCTAGTTCTACATTGTTTCCCCTTCCCCCTGTGGATAAGGCGATTCACCATACTGACATTATAGGCGTTGTTTACTTCTATTTGTTTAACAGCGTTTAACTCATTCAATCTATCTGCTTATCTTTACGGAGCACAAACAAAACCAGCATGTCGCGCTTGGTTCTGTGCTGTGTGTGTGTGTGTGTCACGAGAGGTGCGCTTGTGGACCGAGGTCGACGAATCAGGAAGTCATGAATATCTTGATGTACTGGGAGTATGTCACTGTGAAGGACGTCCCAAATACTAACACCTTGTCGAAGCACTGTAGCTTCATTAAAACGCTCACTGCGGTATTTTGTGTGTGTGTGTGTGTGTGTGTGTGTGTGTGTGTGTGTGTGTGTGTGTGAGAGAGAGAGAGAGAGAGAGAGCGAGAGAGAGAGAGAGAGAGAGATGGGGGAGGGGGGGGAGGAAGAGCACCACTGTAGCTCATCAGAGCGCTTACTCCAGTATTGTATGTATGTGTGTGTGTGTGTGAGAGAGAGAGAGAGAGAGAGAGAGAGAGACAGAGACAGAGACAGACACAGGCCATTGCTCCCGCTAGCGACGTGTTACACGTGCTCGTAATGCGAGCAATCTTGGCGCGTTCCAAGGCAAGCAATTCACTTTCTGTGCCCGTCGGGCTCTCACGTATCGCCCAGCTTGCTTCTCCTGTTGCCCTTGCCTCGGAGTTTGTTATTTTTTTCGGGGAACGCAGATGTGCCGGTAAATCTGGTCTGGGCAAGGCTAACAGCTGTGTAGCTAACATCTTATTTACGCACACACACACACGGTGGCTATTTACGTATCTACAGGGGTTGGACAAAAATATAGAAACTCTGCGAAATATGCAGGCTTGAACATAAATGCAGATACAAGCAAAGCCTGCAGGTTGCGCCGCTGTATTGGACGACGATTGCCATCTGTGCAGTGTCCTCAATACGTAGCAAGTGAACAGTGTTCTGTGTAGTTCTGAGTCTATTATGTCAGAGCTTAATGAATTCGAACGTGGGCAAATTGTTGGCGCTCGTATGGCGGCTACTTCGGTAACCAACGTTAGACCAAGTGTTTGGTGTTCTAAGAGGCACAATATCGAAGATTTATACTGCGTACATGGAGAGCGGAAAAACATTATCCGCTAAGTCACATCACGGACGAAAGTGTTGTGTTGAGTAGTCGTGACGATCGGTCATCCAAGAGTATTGTGACGAAAGGGGACGACCGCTGCAAAAGTCAATGCACAACAGTGTCACACTCGCGAACCCTGTCAGCAGCAAAACAACACCAGTAGGAAAAACACTAATGCGACAAAAATACCGGGTGATCAAAAAGTCAGTATAATTTTGAAAACTTAATAAACCACGGAATAATGTAGATAGAGAGGTAAAAATTGAGACACATGCTTGGAATGACATGGGGTTTTATTAGAACCATAAAAAACACCCTATATTGCTTGACGCGTGAAAGATGTCTTGCGCGTGTCGTTTGGTGATGATCGTGTGCTCAGCCGCCAGTTTCGTCATGCTTGGCCTCCCAGGTTCCCAGACGTCAGTCCGTGCGATTATTGGTCTTGGGGTTACCTGAAGTCGCAAGTGTGTCGTGATCGACCGACATCTCTAGGGATACTGAAACACAACATCTGACGCCAATGTCTCACCATAACTCCGGACATGCTTTACAGTGCTGTTCACAACATTATTCCTCGTCTACAGCTATTGTTGAGGAATGATGGTGGGCATATTGAGCATTTCCTGTAAAGAACATAATCTATGATTTGTCTTACTTTGTAATGCTAATTATTGCTATTCTGATCAGATGAAGCGCCATCTGTCTGACATTTTTTGAACTTTTTTTTGTTCTAATTCATTCTCAAGCAGGTGTGTCAATTTGTACCTCTCTATCTACATTATTCCGTGATTTATTCAGTTTTCAAATTTATACTGACTTTTTGATCACCCGGTACGTGTTCTGTTGGTACAGATGTGATGATGACAGTAACCAGAACCGGTAATTACGAAATGTATAGCATATGTACTCAAGAAGTACATTTAAGAATAAAGTGCGAAACATGGTCGAGTACCCGTTTAAAGATTTTGTCTCCAGCTGAGAAACACATCGAAAATGTCTGTGACCATTTTGAACAACAGGTTAACGAAGTGTTCAACATCCCCGTGGAGTAACAGCTCTTCAGGAGCTGACCACGAGTGATTGGCTTCAACTGGATGCAGCACACCTGGAGAAATTTTTGGATCATCGTCATCGTGTAATTGGGGCAGTTATGAAGCTAGAGGCGATCCTACACGATTTTAGCGTGGTGTGTTCTGGGAGGGTGACCAATTTTTGTCCGGTTTTTGTGTGACGTCAGGCTCCTCTACAGAGGCAGATTGTCAGTGCTCGAATACGTTGTCTTCGTCTGGTGCGCGCAACTTGCCGCGTAATAGTTCTCACTAAATTCATCGAGCATTTCAGGCATACACGTTCCAGACACATTAATGTGATCACCATCCATGTTCGACGGTCACATGCAGTAACTACTCACAGACGAAAGGTGGCAGTACTAACAGTGGAGGGTGAATGAAGCGTGTGGGGCGACGTTTACGTAATGCGGAAACGGAGCGGTTTATTTTACATCCAGTAGGTCATGATCACTGGTTCTCTGGTCAAGGGCGGAAGCATTTCCAAAACGGCTAAGTCTGTAAACTGTTCGTGTGCCACTGTGGCTGACATCGAAATAAGTGTCCAAGAAATAGAAAAGGAACTGAAATCACTCTACAGAGGAAAGTCCATTGGACTTCACGGGATACCAGTTCGATTGTACACAGAGTACGCGAAAGAACTTGCCCCCTTCGAACAGCCGTGTACCGCAAGTCTCTAGAGGAACAGAACGCTTCAAATGATTGGAAATAAGCAGAGGTAGTTCCAGTTTTCAAGAAGGGTCGTCGAGCAGGTGCGCAAAACTATAGACCTATATCTCTGACATCGATGTGTTGTAGAATTTTAGAACATGTTTTTTGCTCACATATCATGTCGTTTCTGGAAACCCAGAATCTACTCTGTAGGAATCAACATGGATTCCGGAAACAGCGATCGTGTGAGACCCAATTCGCTTTATTTGTTCATGAGACCCAGAAAATATTAGATACTGGCTCTCAGGTAGATGCCATTTTCCTTGACTTTCGGAAGGCGTTCGATACAGTTCCGCACAGTCGCCTGATAAACAAAGCAAGAGCCTATGGAATATCAGACCAGCTCTGTGGCTGGATTGAAGAGTTTTTAGAAAACAGAACACAGCATGTTGTTCTCAATGGAAAGACGTCTACAGACGTTAAAGCAACCTCTGGCGTGCCACAGGGGAGTGTTATGGGACCATTGTTTTTCACAATATATATAAATGACCTAGTAGATAGTGTCGGAAGTTCCATGCGGCTTTTCGCGGATGATGCTGTAGTATACAGGGAAGTTCAGCATTAGAAAATTGCAGCGAAATGCAGGAAGATCTGCAGCGGATGGGCGCTTGGTGCAAGGAGTGGCAACTGACCCTTAACATAGACAAATGTAATGTATTGCGAATACATAGAAAGAAGGATGCTTTATTGTATGATTATATGATAGCAAAAAAAGTGCCTCTGAGCACTATGGGACTTAACTTCTGAGGTCATAAGTCCCCTAGAACTTAGAACTACTTAAACCTAACTAACCTAAGGACATCACACACACCCATGCCCGATTCAGGATTCGAACCTGCGACCGTAGCGGTCGCGCGGTTCCAGACTGTAGCGCCTAGAACCGCTCGGCCACCCCGGCCTGCTATATGATAGCAGAACAAACACTGGTAGCAGTTACTTCTGTAAAATATCTGGGAGTATGCGTACGGAACGTGGAATGATCATATAAAATTAATTGTATGTAAGGCGGGTGGCAGGTTGAGATTCATTGGGAGAGTCCTTAGAAAATGTAGTCCATCAACAAAGGAGCTGGCTTACAAAACACTCGTTCGGCCTATACTTGAATGTTGCTCATCAGTGTGGCATCCGTACCAGGTCGGGTTGACAGAGGAGATAGGAAGATCCAAAGAAGAGCGGCGCGTTTCGTCACAGGGTTATGTGGTCAGCGTGATAGCGTTACGGAGATGTTTAGCAAACTCAAGTGGCAGACTCTGCAAGAGAGGCGCTCTGCATCGCGGTGTAGTTTGCTGTCCAGGTTTCGAGAGGGTGCGTTTCTGGATGAGGTATCGAATATATTGGCTCCCCCTACTTATATCTCCCGAGGTGATCACTAATGTAAAATTAGAGAGATTCGAGCGCGCACGGAGGCTTTCCGGCAGTCGTTCTTCCCGCGAACCATACGCGACTGGAACACACCGCTGGGTGGCTTGCGGAGTATAAATGTCGATGTAGATGTAGAAAGTGTACCGTGCATGGCAAAATGGCACTTATGGAATTGACACCGAGGCAACTGTGATGCACCGCGGGGCGTATACGACAATGGTGAACGACGGCTGCGGAGATGTATACGGGACTTGCAACTGTTGAGCAACTGACCGTCCAGATGAACCAACCCCCCAGGGGGTCCACAACTCTTTTGTGGATACGTGCGTGGCGAGCACGGGGCCCCGAGCCATTGCAGCCTTCTTTCTCTCCCGGGCTGCATTTCCTTTCCCTTCCCCTCCTTTCCCCTCCATACCCCTTTCCCCTCGCCCTCTCCTCTCCCTCTATTGGTGTCCTTGCTTATGTTGGCCCCCGCTATCCTCCTGGTTCTGTTGGTTTTACACTCTGGCTTTGTTGCGTAATCATCTCCTCCTTGTGGCATTCCTTGGTCCCCCTCTGGGGTTTGACCTCCATTCCAAAATTTCTCTTCCGTAGTGTGAGCCATTTGGGGAAGAGCACCTTACCTAGTGTCTCCGACGTGTGCCCTCCTAGTATATTCCACCTTTTCTTCTACGTCGTTGTCTGATGCTAGGGTGCATAGCCAGCACGGTAGCCAGCCCGTGTGGTGGGGTCGCTATGTACCCTTTTGGTTGAGCCCCCTGAACACACAGGGATCACACTTCTGATACCTGAGCTGTGACCTCCTCATGCATGCCTTGGAGTGGTTGCTCGTCATCCTGGAGCATCGGAACTCCCGGCAATGGCCGCCGTGCCAGACGGCCCTTGCTGTGGCTGGGTGGCGCCTGTGAGGAGAGCCCCTGATCGGAGTGGGTGGTATCAGGGCGGACGCTATGCAGATGAAACGCATAAGGGTCCCAACCTCTGGCCGCTCTTCTGCGGCCGTCTCTCTGCGTGGTACTGATTCCTCAAGTGCTGCTTCTCTTGCCCCTTCGGCCTTCCCTTCCGTGGCTACCCCCTGGGAGGAGGGTCAGGCCCGTCGTCTAGGGGCAAAACCTTTCCCCCGTTATCTAGTTTGCACCAGGACTGATGGAGATACTTTCACCAGTGTCAAACCTTTATTCTTTGTGGAACACATTGAAGACAAGTTCGGCGAAGTGGACTCCCTGAGCAAGATGCGGTCGGGTTCATTACTGATAAAAACTGCTTCGGCTGCCCAATCTGCGGCCCTTCGTGCCTGTACCCATCTTGGCACAATTCCCGTGTCCATTACCCCTCACCAGTCTCTAAATATGGTACAAGGTGTGATTTTTCACAGAGACCTCATCCTTCAAACTGATGAGGAACTTCGGGACAATCTCGGACGGCGGGGTGTTCACTTTGTTCGGCGTGTTCAGAAGGGTCCTAAAGATAATCGTATTGATACTGGTGCCTTTATCCTGGCCTTTGAAGGGGATACCCTTCCTGAGAAAGTTAAGATTATGGTCTATCGCTGTGATGTGAAGCCGTACATCCCACCTCCTATGCGGTGTTTTAAGTGCTTGCGTTTTGGCCACATGTCTTCTCGCTGTACCCAGGACCCTCTCTGTGGTGACTGTGGACGTCCACTCCATGAGGGGAGTCCCTGTGTTCCCCCTCCTGTATGTGTAAATTGTCATGGTAGTCATTCTCCACGTTCAGCAGATTGCCCAGTCTATAAGAAAGAAAAAAAGATACAGGAGTATAAGTCTCTTGATCGTTTAAGCTACACAGAGGCCCGTAAGAAATATGCACGATTGCACCCTGTGTCCATGACATCTAGTTACGCCTTGGTTACATCTTCATCCCTTCCTCCCCCTTCCTTACCCCCGTCCCGGACCCCTCTCCTTCCCCCCTCCCCTGCGGCTCCCACACCTTCTCCTCTGGGCGCCGCTCCCCCTCCCCAGCCGGAGAAGTGTCCCACTCCTTCGGCGTCTGCCGGTCAAGGGCGCCTCTCCCGGGATGCCCCTTCCCGGCACCTTCCACGTCAAAGGTCTGCTGCAGCGCGGCGACCGCGAGAGCCGCGGTCTATCGGCCCCCAGGTCGCCCGGTCTCTTTCTGTTCCTGATCTTGCTGCAGCTGGCTCCATTATGCCACACAGCCCTCCTCGATCTCAGCCTGAAAAGAAGAAGAAACATAAGTCCCGGGACAAAGAGCCTCTGGTGTCACCGGAGGTCCCTTCTCCGGCTTCACAACCGGATTCTGACCTGTCGTTTATGGATGTCGCCCCCTCCTTGTCGGTGACGGGTGGGGACCCGGCGGTATGACTGGATTTAGCGTGTTCAGCCCTCATTTAAACCATCGTTCTGTGGTTCTCCAATGGAATTGTAATGGCTACTATCGTCACCTTCCGGAATTGAAATCCCTTCTTTCGTCCTACTCTGCAGCTTGTGTGGTTCTCCAGGAATCTCATTTTACTGATGCTCACTCACCGACCCTCCGTGGGTTCCGTGTTTTCTGTCGAAATCGGGTCGGACCCTTGCGGGCTTCTGGTGGCGTTTGTACGTTGGTCCGTACAGACATTGCTAGCACGTGGATTCCTCTCCAAACTACATTGGAAGCAGTTGCTGTTAGGGTCCACTTAGACTCTGCAGTCACAGTATGCAATCTTTATCTCCCTCCTGACAGGACTCTTACACCTGCTGCCTTAACCACCCTTCTTCAGCAACTTCCTCCTCCCTTCCTCCTCCTTGGGGATTTTAATGCTCATCATCCTTTGTGGGGCAGTGCCTTTCCATCTAGACGAGGTCTTCTTATCGACCAATTTATTGCAGACCACGACCTGTGCCTTCTTAATGATGGCTCCCCTACTCATTTCAGTGCTGGTCATGGTACTTTTTCTGCCATTGATCTTTCTCTTTCTTCTCCCTCTCTCCTCCCTTCATTACACTGGTCGCCACACGACGACCTTTGTGATAGTGACCATTTCCCGTTGATTATCACGCTCCCTTCCCGCTCCCCGATGGAGAGGTTACCTCGTTGGTCTTTCCACCGCGCCGATTGGCCTCTATATACTGCACAGGTCGAGTTTTCTCCCTCTTTGTCGGGTTGTATTGATGACGTCCTACGTGACGTGTCTGACGCGATTGTTCGCGCTGCTAACCTTGCTGTCCCGCGCTCATCTGGACAATTTCGTCGTCGGCAAGTCCCGTGGTGGAGTACGGCCATTGCCATTGCCATCCGTGATCGCCGTCGAGCTTTGCAACAGTTTAAGAGGCACCCATCTGTAGCCAGCCTTTCTACCTTTAAGCGCCTTCGCGCTAAAGCCCGTTATTTAATCAAACAGAGCAAGCGGATATGTTGGGAACGATTCGTTTCTTCCCTTGGTTCCACTGTCCCTCTGTCACGGGTATGGGCTACACTTCGCTCTCTCCAAGGTTGCCATCGGCAGTCCACCCTCCCAGGCCTTCACCTCCCAGATGGCATTTGTACGGACCCATTAGTTCTCGCAGAACATCTTGCAACCCATTTTGCAGTGGCATCAGCGTCGGCCTCCTATCCAGCTGCTTTCCTTCATCAAAAACAGCAGGCTGAAGCTGTCACCTTATGTTTCACCACTTGTGAGTCAGAATCTTACAACGAACCTTTCACTGAATGGGAATTTCTTTCTGCTCTATCTGCTTCTCCTGATACAGCTCCTGGCCCAGATTCCATTCATAACCAGCTGCTTCAACATCTCAGTGCTCCACAACGGCACCATCTTCTTCGGGTGTTTAACCGTATCTGGCTCCAGGGTGACTTCCCTTCTCAGTGGAGGGATAGCATTGTGGTTCCTGTCCTTAAGCCTGGTCAGAACCCCCTATCTGTTGACAGCTATCGGCCAATTAGTTTGACCAATGTTGGTTGTAAGTTACTTGAACGGCTGGTAGCCCGTCGGCTCACTTGGGTCCTCGAATCTCGGGATCTATTGTCCCCTTACCAGTGTGGCTTTCGAGAGGGACGATCTCCAATCGATCATTTGCTTCGCTTGGAATCCGCAGTTCGGCAGGCTTTTTCCCAGCGCCGCCATTTGGTTGCAGTGTTTTTTGACCTTCGCAAGGCCTATGACACGGCCTGGCGCCATCACATCTTACTAACCCTTCATCAGTGGGGTCTTCGGGGCCCACTCCCGATTTTTATCCGCCAGTTCCTGATCCATCGGTCATTCAGAGTTCGAGTTGGTACTGCTTTTAGTTCTCCACGGACCCAGGAGACGGGCATCCCACAGGGTTCTGTCTTGAGTGTCCTTCTTTTCCTCATTGCTATCGATGGACTTGTGGCCTCTGTCGGTCCCTTGGTCGCCCCTGCCCTGTATGTGGATGATTTCTGCATTTGGGTTACTTCCTCCTCGATGCCATCTGCAGAACGGCAGCTCCAGGTGGCTATACGGCGTGCCTCTGCATGGACCCTCTCCCACGGGTTTCAATTCTCTCCTTTAAAATCGCGGGTGGTCCACTTCTGTCGCCGTACTACGGTCCACCCTGATCCAGAGCTCTATCTCGCTGCACAACGATTGCCTGTGGTTCCACAGTTTCGTTTCCTAGGTCTTCTTTTCGACAACAAGCTCACTTGGCTGCCCCATATCAGACTCCTGAAGGTAGGATGTTTCCGTAAACTCAATGTCCTTCGCTTCCTTGCCCACTCCTCCTGGGGTGCGGACCGTTCCCTCCTCCTCCGTCTTTATCGTGCTCTAGTTCTGTCACGTTTGGACTATGGTTGTCAAGTTTATGGTTCAGCTGCTCCTTCCACGCTGCACGTGCTGGATCCAGTCCACCATCGTGGTATCCGTTTGGCCACCGGTGCCTTCCCTACTAGCCCTGTTGATAGTCTCCTGGTTGAAGCTGGGATCCCCCCCCTTTCTGTTCGGCGGTCCCAGCTTCTGGTGTCTTATGCCCTTACTATCCGTTCTTCTCCCGCTCATCCTTCCTATTCTATCCTATTCCCAGACCATGGACGTCGCCCGCCTGACTCCCGCCCTCGGGCGGGTTTACCGGTTGGGCTGCGCCTTGCGTCTCTTACCCGTGATTTTCGGCTTCCTTCTTTGTCCTGTCTTCCTCGCTCCCTCCCCTCCACCCCTCCTTGGTTAGTTCCTCGGCCTCGAATTCGAATGGATCTCCGCCGCGGTCCGAAAGATTCCATCCCCCCGGTGGTGTTCCGTTCCTTTTTCCGCCAAATTTTATGGGAGTTTCGGGATGCTGTTGTTTTTTACACTGATGGCTCTAAATCTGCTGATCATGTTGGGTATGCCTTCACGTCCTTTGTTGGAACGGAAAATCATCTACTGCCACCCTCATGTGGGGTGTTTACTGCGGAATTGATGGCAATTTCCCGGGCCCTTACCTTTATTAAACAATCCCAACACAACCGCGTTTTGTTATGTACGGACTCGATGAGTGGCCTTCTTGCTATTGACCGGTGTTTTTCGCGCCATCCCTTGGTCTCTGCCATCCATGACCATCTCGCTGATCTTCACCGTGCTGCTTGTTCCATTGACTTCCTATGGGTCCCGGGCCATGTGGGTATCCCGGGTAATGAGCTCGCTGATCGTTTGGCTGGGGGAGCAGTTACTTACCCCCCGTTTTCTGTAACCCCTCCTGCAGCGGATTTACGGCTTCACATCAAATCCCACTTTGCACAGTCATGGGCCAATTCTTGGGAGGCTACTCCACTGTCTAATAAACTTCGTGCCATTAAGGTGAATACAGGCCCATGGCGTTCTTCCTTTAGCCTCTCCCGCAAGGACTCGACCACACTGTGTCGTCTCCGCATTGGCCATACCAGGCTGACCCATGGTTTCCTTTTGCGTGATGAGCCACCCCCGCTATGTGGTTGTGGAGCCTTCCAGTCAGTGGCCCACATTTTGGTTGAATGCCCCCTTCTTTTGGCTCTGCGTGCTAAGTACAGACTCCCCCACACTTTCCCTTTGATGTTGGCTGACGATTCCCGGATGGTCTCTCTGGTTCTAGGTTTCCTCCGGGAGAGTGGTTTTTATTCTCAGTTTTAAAGTTTTTAATCTCCCTCTGGTGTTGGGGCAGGGCGGTGAGTGTTTGGGTGTCTCCCACTGTAGGCAGTGTTCAGAGATTCCCGATTCACCTCCCTGACCGGAATCCTCTTCTCTTTCCCTTTTACTCTGTTTTTACCCCTTCTTTTTAAGGCTTGGTTAGTTTTTCTATTCCCATACGTACTTTCTGCATTATAGCAGTTGTACCTTTTAAGTCACAGGTGGTCTTGCCTATGCTGTTTCAGCATAGTGTTGGGTTCGTTCTCTTGCCAACTTCCCTCATTTGTTTTTACTAATGACAACGTGACTGCCCTTTTACGTTTCCCCTTTATCCGTTTTATTTTTCTGACTATACTGAGATGTCCCGTTAGCAGAATGGAGTCTATTTGAAACAAGGGACTGATGACCTTGCTGTTTGGTCCCTTTAACCTCAAACAACCAACCAACCAACCAGATGAACCAAGGGGCTGCCAACGGTGTCTCCTCAACGACCATTCAGCGAACGCTACTACATATGGGCGTACGCAGCAGGTGCCCGATTCACGCACCCGTGCTGACTGCTGTTCGTCGACGATGAAGCCTGGAATTTGCATGCCAGTGCCGCAATTGTACGCCCACTGAGTGACGACAGGTGGCCTTTTCTGATGAATCTCGTTTTATGCTCCAACGGACAGATGACCGATGGCGTGTTCGGCGTGAAACATCTTAAGGGGACCACACCCTGCCTTCCTAACCCACGTTAATTTAGGCAGGTATTTGACCTATTTCTGAAAAAACTATTTGATGCAGGACGTAATATTTTTACTGTATGTTACATGATGCCAGTAGAGTCAACTGTACTAAAATCTACTTTATCCTTTTTATAGTTTTTAAGAAATACTTTCTCAAATTTATTTAAAAAAATATTAAGTTTTTTCTGCAGAAAATATTTTTTGTGAACTTCATAATGGAGGAATATTAATGAGTGTAGTAACAGATATAGCTTTTTATGCTATGCAGAGTCTCTTAAAATTTCATTCATTTATCTATTATACACTGCTGGCCATTAAAATTTGCTACACCACGAAGATGACGTGCTACAGACGCGAAATTTAACCGACAGGAAGAAGATGCTGTGATATGCAAATGATTAGCTTTTCAGAGCATTCACAGAAGGTTGGGGCCGGTGGCGACACCTACAACGTGCTGACACGATTTCTCATACACAAACAGCAGTTGACCGGCGTTGCCTGGTGAAACGTTGTTGTGATGCCTAGTGTAAGGAGGAGAAATGCGTACCGTCACGTTTCCGACTTTGATAAAGGTCGGATTGTAGCCTATCGCGATTGCGGTTTATCGTATCGCGACATTGCTGCTCGCATTGGTCGAGATCCAATGACTGTTAGCAGAATATGGAATCGGCGGGTTCAGGAGGGCAATACGGATTGCCATGTTGGATCCCAGCGGCCTTGTATCACTAGTAGTCGAGATGACAGGCATCTTATTCGCATGGCTGTAACGGATCGTGCAGTCACGCCTCGATCCCTGAGTCAACAGATGGGGACGTTTGCAAGACAACAACCATCTGCACGAACAGTTCGACCGCGCTTGCAGCAGCATGCACTATCAGCTCGGAGACCATGGCTGCGGTTACCCTTGACGCTGCATCACAGACAGGAGCGCCTGCGATGGTGTACTCAACGACCTGGGTGCACGAATGGCAAAACGTCATTTTTTCGGATGAAACCAGGTTCTGTTTACAGTATCATGATGGTCGTATCCGTGTTTGGCGACATCGCGGTCAACGCACATTGGAAGCGTGTATTCGTCATCGCCATACTGGCGTATCACCCGGCGTGATGGTATGGGGTGCAATCGGTTACACGTCTCGGCCACCTCTTGTTCGCATTGACGGCACTTTGAACAGTGGACGTTACATATCAGATGTGTTACGAGCCGTGGCTCTACCCTTCATTCGATCACTGCGAAACCTTACATTTCAGCGGGGTAATGAACGACCGCATGTTGCAGGTCCTGTACGGACCTTTTTGGATACAGAAAATGTTCGACTGCTGCCCTGGCCAGCACATTCTCCAGATCTGTCACCAACTGGAAACGTCTGGTCAATGGTGGCCGAGCAAATGGCTCGTCAGAATACACCAGTCACTATTCTTGATGAACTGTAGTATCGTGTTGAAGCTGCATGGGCAGCTGTACCTGTACACGCCATCCAAGCTCTGTTTGACTCAATGCCCAGGCGTATGAAGGCCGTTATCGCGGCCAGAGGTGGTTTTTCTGGGTAATGATTTCTCAGGATCTATGCACCCAAACTGACACATGTCAGTTCTAGTATAATATATTTCTCCAATGAATACCCGCTTATCATCTGCATTTCTTATTGGTGTAGCAATTTTAATGGCCAGTAGTGTAGTTTCTGATATAATGGGGCATATGTACTGAAAATTTTAGTTTGCAGTAAATTGACTTTAAAGAAAAAACTTTGGAAATTTGTTACTTACAGCTAATTAAAAACTGTCCTGCTGCATATGATGGCCCTTCTTTGGCCTCTAGCAGGTCTTCCAGCTTCTTTTTCACCATCCTGGATGTTTGTCTTGCTTTCTTGGCCATCTTAGATGCAGACCTGTCTGCATCGGCTGTCCTCATTTTACCGCAATGTTGCAGCCCAGTGATCATATTTTCACCAGGATTAATTCCCAGCTTTTTCAGTACCCAACACTTTCCAATATTACCACAACTGAATGTAATAACAGCATCATGTACTCCTAGTTTCATTGTATGCATACCTAGAAATACAGTTTTAGGAAGGCGGTTCCAAATTATGCTGTTGAAACATTCATTTGGGTTCTGTGTCTGCCCATGCAGACATTTCCTTAGAAGGTCAGGATGAGCCAAGTCTCTAAAAATAGGTTTAATTGCTGTAATAACAGCAGCAGGAAGAGAATGCTGGTGAGAATAAGATTCTCCAGTTGCCTGAGCCCTATTGTATTTGCACCACGAATTTTCTCCTGATGGACACAATCCATAACATGGCTTATCATCAATAGAGGACTTATGGAAGAATATGGCCCAAACATCTCTCATCATTGCCTCCAGATTTTTTTTATTTCTTCTAATTGCCTGCCCATAGCATACATGCAAGTTTTCTATAACAACTACTCACACTTGAACAAAACTAACCGCGTGTTTGAAAGCGTGTTGTTTACAAACAGCAGAAACAAAAGAATACCGACCGTTGATTTCCAAGGATAGCCAACACACTCAGGAGTTAAAAAAAAAAAAAAAAAACTAATGTGCAATGTAGGGGATATAAAGATCTAAAATATATGCAGAAAAGTGGGCGTGGTACATAAACACACGTGGTAGGAAAATGCTCTTTTAATGCTCAAAATAATTTTTTTCAACAAAATCCTTTTCAGAGTACTTAAATACAACCTTACTCTATCGAAATATGATGAAAACCGAAAATCGATTTTTTTCGACCTGAACCACGGTGTGGACCCCTTACGGCAAACACGTTGCAACAACCGTCGGAAGGGGCAGGTTGGAGGAGATAGTGTTATGGTCTGGGAAATATTTTCGTGACATTCCCTAGATGATATAGTTGTACTGAAAGGCACAGTGGATGAACGTAAGTATGCATCTAACCTTGGGGACCGTGTACACAGCGTGCACGCAGCACTGGACTGTCTTTTGCAAATAGTACTGTATCTCGCACATAGCCTCTCACACAAGGAATGTGGCCAGCGTACAGTCATTATGGTAGCACTTACGGGAGTCTAAGAACTTTTAACATGTTGCAGCCCCGTCATCAACTGTGATAAATTAATATGTCAAAAATCCTCTTCAGTTGCGAAATGTAACTGGTCTTTACCCAGGTTTGAGCTAGAGTAATGTAACCTTCTTCAGAAGCATAAAATAAACTAATACATGCCAGAATAAGGCACGGTCAAACATAAAAAGCTAAAGTACTGTGGTACGTCACTTAGCTGAGGAACAGCCCCGGCCCCACTTTGTGGAAAGCGGTCGGTTAGCCGCGGACGCTACTTTGTAACTGACTGTGGCACGCGGATATGTACCGAGCAACACATTGGATCACGCGCATGCGCCCAAGGAAAGTCATAGGTGCCTGTCTTATTCTGGCATGTACTAGTTTATTTTATGCTTCTGAAGAACGCTAGATTACTCTAGCTGAAACCTGGGTAAAGAGCAGTAACATTTCGCAACTGAGGCGGACTTTTAATGGCTTGATAACGGACTAAGGTCCGAGACTGGTCGCCATTTAAATAAAATCACACTTCCATGCAACTGTGGCGATCTCGTAATTTCAATGAAAAAAAATTATGGCTGGTAGCAGCATTTGTAAAACCTTTCCATACAGAAGTTATTTGTCTGGAGTGTAGTCTCGTACGCAAGTAAAAAGTGGACAATAAGCAGTTCAGACTTCTGAAATTTAGTGGTTTAAAAGAATGCTGAGGATTAGATCGAATAATTAATGAAGAGGTACTGAATAGAAATGGGGAGAAAAGAAATTTATGGCGCAGTACGACTAAAAGATGAGATGCGTTGACAGGATACATCCAGAGGCAAAATGTTCAAATGTGTGTGAAATCTTATGGGACTTAACTGCTAAGCTCATCAGTCCCTAAGCTTACACACTACTTAACCTAAATTATCCTAAGGACAAGCACACACGCCCATGCTCGAGGGAGGACTCAAACCTCCGCTGGGACCAGACGCACAGTCCATGACTGCACATCCAGAGGCACCGAGGATTCTTAACTTGGTAATGGAAGGAAATGTGTGTGTGTGGAGGGGCGGGGGGGGGGGGGGGGGGGGGGGGGTTAAAGGAAACCCAGGGCTCGAATACAGTTTGCACATTCAAATGTATGTCGGTTGCAGAAGCTACGCAAAGATGAAGAGGCTGGCACAAGATAGATTAGCTTGGAGAATTACATCAAACCAGTCTTCGGACTAAACAGCGCACAACAACTACATTATGACTTTTTCTTAATGGACACCACAAATGATTCGTTTCGCCTGAGCCTCTAACATTTTCTAATGTCTGCATTTTGACACGAGACTATGCCCCATGTTTTAGCTGCAGATCTCCTGAACCCCCGCGAGAACGTCATGCCGCCACATCGGTTACGACACGAATCCGGAAAGGAACAGCGTGTTATGGTAACAGACCACGGATGTGCGACACAGCGGGCCATGTTAGCCATAAAACAGTCAGGACGGCTATTCCTAGCTGTGTCGGCCATCCGTCAGGCTTCTTGCCGCTAGCAGTCCACTCGGCTTCACCGCAGCGCCGACCGGTCACCAGAGACACGCAAGAAATCTCGCTCCATTTTGCAAGCTGACGTAACTCGCGGTCTGACATTTGCCTCATTCCGCCGCGACAAACATCACGTTTCGCCACGCTCGAAAATAAATCCGACCGCTACCGTTATTATCGGCAACTATATTAATGGTCGGCGTGACAGCACTTGACAGGAATGCATCGATAACTACTGCCATTGATCGCTTACGACCACAGCGGCGCATTAGTAAAGGGAACGCTGTACGCTGTCGCGATATTAATACGTCCGTGGCACTATTCAATGAATACTACACGACACTCAATCGTTATTTGTTTCTGAATAAGGAGCCTTTTAATAAATTGGTCCTCAAAATCTTCTTATGTTCTATAGTACACAGGATTACTCACTCTCCTTACAGCACATGTCAACGGGGAACCTGTTTATGACGAATGGACACTAATGGTTTCCCATAAACCGTTCAGGGCATCGAAATATGTTTGTTGTCAGGTGATATTACGCAAAATTTGCTGGCTTTCTTTTATCCATTGAGGTATTAATGCTGTTTATGTCCTTCTTCTTCTTCTTTTCGTGTTGGCCGTCCCCGGACCACGCTATTTCAACTGCACTTTTCGTTTTTCTTGCTCCTGGGCTTTAACTGTTGCTCGTTGTTCCCGTAGTCTTTTCCACGCTTCAGTCCACGTCCTAACTGTTGTAAGTTTTGAGTTTCCTTGGAAACCAAGGTGCTCTTGGTGTCTAATCTTGAGCAGAATGAGTATATGGATATCCTCCAATGTTAGCGCCGCGTATTGTAGGCCTTTTTCTGTCTCGGTGAACCACCCGTCATTGATTTTTTTGTTAATAACGTTAAAACTTTTGGGACTTCTTCGAATGTCGTCTGTGGTTTATTCTACGTGGGTATGGAGTCCAGGTCCTCAGCTCGTGGTCTCGCGGTAGCGTTCTCGCTTCCCGAGCACGGGGTCCCGGGCTCGATTCCCGGCGGGGTCAGGGATTTTCACCTGCCTCGAGATGACTGGGTGTTGTTGTGTCGTCTTCATCATCATCATTCATCCCCATTACGGTCGGAGGAAGGCAATGGCAAGCCACCTCCTAGGACCTTGCCTAGTACGGCGGTGCGGGTCTCCCGCATCGTTCCCATACGCTCTTTCAAGGAGTATGGGAATTCATCACCATCATGGAGTCCATGATGGCGTTATCTCCTGAATTCACCATTTTCTTTGATCAATAACTCTTTCTCTCATTATTAAATTCTAGATCAGACCTTTTTTATTCATAGCAAGGCATTCTGCAGTGTATAGGACCTCTGGTCACATTACGGTGCAGTAATGTCATGTTTTGCCATTAATTGGTATTGCCTTAATCTTTTTGACACTTTGGTTAATTGATATTGCCCCCCCCCCCCCAAATACACACACACACACACACACACACACACGGGCGCGTGCAGTTCTTTAAACAATCAAATTACCTTGTGTAAAACGGCTTCGTGCTAAGAAGAGCTTCGTTGTCACACAGCCCAATCTTTATGACGTCATATCTGGTCAACTATGTTTCACCAAAACATTCAGAGGTATATGTGGACACTGTCGTACTTAATGCTGGAAATTGGAAATTTGTGGTAAGCTCTTATGGGACCAAACTGCTGAGGTCATCGGTCCCTAAGCCTACACACTATTGAATCTAACTTAAACTAACTTACGCTATGGACAACCGCGCGGCGCTTAGTGCTTAAAGTTTGTTCGAATGCTAGACTAACACAGCTTCGATAATAGTGAGCTGCGATGCCTCCAGACATACACGGTTTCTATCTGTGACACTTGACTTACAGTGTTAAACCTTTAAAGGAAGGTTATATCTTTTAGAGGGTAGAACTGCGGTCGCATGTTAAATTGTCAAATTCGATAAGTAATTATTTGAAATACTGAAAATGTAAGTATTTTTGCCCACAGAAACCGTGTATCTGTTTACCCGTTTAGTAATTTCGTTATGATATGCTTGTCGGACTGCATCCATGATTCGCGGGATATCGTGTGTGCAAAACGCGAGCTGTTTTTCACACTAGCGCTTCTTGGGAAATCCATGCTGATATATATGGGCAGGAGCATTTCACTCTCTAGATGATTTCTTTCTTATCGACGGGAAAGTAGTTATAGAAAGAACGATGGCTGTACCAAAACTGGGATGAAACAAAAACTAAGCACCTCCCGACGATGGAAAACGCTCGGGTTTTGAGCATTGTTGAAATTCTTAGACATACTTCGCGGAAAGATAACCGGTGTGACACTCGTCAAACATCGCTGAATCTCGACGTCCTCGCAGTAAATACGAGAGCTGTTCATCAACATGTCCGCAGATTTACCGTCTGCATTCACACACGTAAATCATGTCTTGTCCATGAAACTGCCCCATCATTCTACTGCAATGACTGACTACAGGACATGGAAATGTGTTGTTTTGCCACTCGGCGTCTGTCTGCGAAACCTTTCATTGAAGCCACAGAAAAAGAAACCGCGTCGTGGGATACACATTCATGTAGCCGAGACCAATTAGCGCAGTGACTGACTGCAGTGAGGAGAAAGTGTGGAGAACCGCTATTTCGGGCTTCCATTTTAGAGACTACGATCTGAACGTCAAATCTCGTGAAACGCAGCGAGTCAAAAGCGAGATCTTACTTCCTACGCCACAGCGGAGTAATGAGGTACAGAATCAGTCACATTTGCGAATAGTGTATCAAATGAATGTGTATAAAAATTTCGGCTATAGTCAAAACATCATTAATCATGCACGATGACATATCAGACCCTCAAGATAAAAAGTAAGTACATGATGAGATACACAATTATAATTAAAGCTATTTTTGTGACTGGAAGTGTAATTTCAGTATACGCCACGGTTGTTTCAAAGAAAGAATAATGGGTCCCAAAAAAAAGTGACGGACCGCTGGTGGCATCACCAACGATATCGCTTGCAATAGGTTGCTCGTTTCGACCCCGTAAACCATGAGCTATTTACCAAACAATTTCATCCAGAATTACGAACGTTCTGCGCCGGCAACATCCTGCTGTGCAAAACGAACCGTTATGTTTAACATCTGTGGCAGTTGTTCTCCGTATGTCCACTAATATTTGAAAAATAAATAAATAAAATTAACAACAAATGCTCTTAGTTATTAAACGTATTTAGAAACGCTTCTCTTGGGAACTGTAAGTCACGTTCCACTAGTGCGAAATGGGTTGTGTACTTCTTTCCAGCGTGCTAACGCAATGCCTTTTTTCATTCATTAGTCTGGTAGTTTGGCTGTAAGTATTTACACAATGGCTTTTCAGTCTTCATGTGTCTGTGCAGATGTTATCAATAACGGCCCTAGTGATTTTCGTAACTCTTGTAATTTCAATGAGGGACTTACGCGAGAATTCTAAGCGTTTTGCGTTAGATCGCTGCAATCTGCGATGTGACGACACACTTGCGATCTGCAGACACACAGCAGGACCTGGCGACAGATCGGTGCAATCCGTCGTCCTTCTGTAGGGTCCGTAAGAAAAACAACGCTATAGCTTTTCGGTCAGAAGATATGTTCCTTGTATGTAAATAATGATTCCCCAGCACCTCGACGTGTTTCGTTGTAGATTTCCAGTTTCGTCAGTAGTGGCCACTTCCCTGTTTCGCCACAAATACGTTGCTTTTGTGTCTTCTTACGTTTGAATATCTTGTCAAACACGCGAAAACGTGATGAGAGTATATGAAACGCATCTAGAAAAGATGTGTAAAGTGTTCGAGAATTTAAGAAGGCTCATTCGTATGAAAATGACATCGCTCTTCAATATAATTGCATGTCCTGATCGCTATTTTTATTTTAGGTTTTTTTTTTTTTTTTTTTTTTTTTTTTTTTTTTTTTTTTTTTTATCTGTACACCTTAACGCGTTTCGGCCACTGTCATCCTCAGAACCTGTCAGATAACAAAAGATAAGTCGTACAGGATGTTTCAAAAAGAATGACCTGATATTAAAGCTGCATATTTATTGGTTCAAATGGCTCTGAGCACTATGGGACTTAACATCTATGGACATCAGTCCCCTAGAACTTAGAATTACTTAAACCTAACTAACCTAAGGACAGCACACAACACCCAGTCATCACGAGGCAGAGAAAATCCCTGACCCCGCCGGGAATCGAACCCGGGAACCCGGGCGTGGGAAGCGAGAACGCTACCGCACAACCACGAGCTGCGGACGCATATTTATTGATAAAAAGCTACAGACAAGGGATTAATTGCAAAACACTTACAAAATCGTAAAGTTCTAGCTAATCTGTTACAAATGCTCTATACGTGCACTAGCACCAGCACAAACAACATCTACACGATAGCTTATTTCGATATAAACTTTACAAAAGTTATGGCGGCTGTTACTCTCTTCTCCACTAGCGAGGTAAAGGGGAGATAAGCAAACTTTCATTCACACATTCCCACAAAAAAACGCATGGAGTCACGTCTGGCGATCTCGGAGGCCAAGGGTGCAGCAGGGCATTGTCTCGGGGACCCGTGCCCTCTATCCAGCAGTGAGGCAGAGTGTAATTGAGAAACTGACGTGCGTTGTTGTTCCAGTGTGGTGGCGCTCCATGCTGTTGGAAAATGAAGTCATCGGAGGAACCAATTCTGATGCAGTTGAAGATAGGTCGTTTTCTTCTGGAAGTATGTGAAGGAAACTGTGTTGTTCTCTCTTTTACCTCGTGACATAGAAGAAGTGAAGAACAGAATAACATCCGTCATAACTTACGTAAAAGCAGATACTGACGAATTTACACTACTGGCCATTAAAATAGCTGCACCACGAAGATGACGTGCTACAGACGCGAAATTTAACCGACAGGAAGTAGATGCTGTGATATGCAAATGATTAGCTTTTCAGAGCATTCACACAAGGTTGGCGCCGGTGGCGACACCTACAACGTGCTGACATGAGGAAAGTTTCCAACCGATTTCTCATACACAAGCAGCAGTTGACCGGCATTGCCTGGTGAAACGTTGTTGTGATGCCTCGTGTAAGGAGGAGAAATGCCTACCATTGCGTTTCCGACTTTGATAAAGGTCGGATTGTAGCCTATCGCGATTGCGGTTTACCGTATCGCGACATTGCTGCTCTCGTTGGTCGAGATCCCATGACTATTAGCAGAATATGAAATCGGTGACTTCAGGACGGTAATACGGAACGCCGTACTGGATCCCAACGGCCTCGTATCACTAGCAGTCGAGATGACAGGCATCTTATCCGCATGGCTGTAACGGATCGTGCAGCCACGTCTCGATCCCTAAGTCAATAGATGGGGACGTTTGCAAGACAACAACCATCTGCACGAAAAGTTCGACGACATTTGTAGCAACATGAACTATCAGCTCGAAGACCATGGCTGCGGGTACCCTTAACGCTGCATCACAAACGGGAGCGCCTGCGATGGTGTACTCAACGACGAACCTGGGTGCATGACTAGCAAAACGTCATTTTTTCGGATGAATCCAGGTTCTGTTGACAGTATCATGATGGTCGCATGCGTGTTTAGCGACATCGCGGTGAATGCACATTGGAAGCGTGTATTCGTCATCGCCATACTGGCGTATCACCCGGCGTGATGGTATGGGGTGCCATTGGTTACACGTCTCGGTCACCTCTTGCTCGCATTGACGGCAATTTGAACAGTGGACGTTACCTTTCAGATATGTTACGACCCGTGGCTCTACCCTTCATTCGATCCCTGCGAAACCTTACATTTCAGCGGGGTAATGAACGACCGCATGTTGCAGGTCCTGTACGGACCTTTTTGGATACAGAAATTGTTCGAGTGCTGCCCTGGCCAGCGTATTCTCCATATCTCTCACCAATTGAAAACGTCTGGTCAATGGTGGCCGAGCAACGGCCTCGTCACAATACGCCAATCACTGCTCTTGATGAAGTGTGGTATCGTGTTGAAGCTGCATGTGCAGCTGTACCTGCGCCATCCAAGCTCTGTTTGACTCAATGCCCAGGTGTATCAAGGCCTTTATTACGGCCAGAGATGGTTGTTCTGGGTACTGATTTCTCAGGATGTATGCACCCAAATTGCGTGAAAACGTAATCACTTGTCAGTTCTAGTATAATGTATTTGTCCAATATAATGTATTTGTCCAATGAATACCCGTTCATCATCTGCATTTCGTCTTGGTGTAGCAATTTTAATGGCCAGTAGTGTAGCTATGCCTAGATGGTGTTTGTGCTCTTGCTAGTGGACACACAGAGCATTTGTAGAAGCACAAAGTTTCTGAATATTTTGCAGTTTATCCCATGTTGTAGTATGTTTTCATCAATAAATATGGAGTATTGTAATCAGGCCATTCTTTTTGACACACGCTGTATTTCTACAAGCGAGTGGGGTGGGCTGAGTCGAGGGCGGTACTTGCCATCGTGTACGTGTCGGCTGCGGACCGCGGCGGATATGGCCGCGTTTGCAGCGTCAACACCACAAGTAAACACATTAGGTGTGACATAGCGCCGATACAGGAGTCTAAAGCTCCAATTTCTTTATCCTTGCAACGAATTTTAATAATAAAGTCATCCTGTTTTATGTCCTCAGTTTGCAAAAAGGAAAAAGTGGTTGCTCGGTAACTTACACCTGCTTTACAGTAGAGGGACAAGCTCCGTTAAGCCCTTCCTTGTGTGTTTTAAGACATATGGCAATTGCTTTTATCAACATATTTATCAATATTTTTTTTACTTTTATGAATTATCTTTACAAATGAGTATGTCCTTAATACTGGAAAATATCTGTAGACAGTATTTTGAATTTTAACGTGACAAATCTGTTTTTGCATTTAATGCCACCTAACGGCCACAGATTTTTAGATAAGGTAGGCTGCCTCTGTGGCCAGCATTAGTCTAAGATAGAAGTGCATGTGGGAACTCAGAGTGGCCGTGCGGTTCTACGCGCTACAGTCAGGAACCGCGAGACCGCTACGGCCGCAGGTTCGATTCCTGCCTCGGGCATGGATGTGTGTGAATGTCCTTAGGTTAGTTAGGTTTAAGTAGTTCTAAGTTCTAGGGGACTGATGACCTCAGTAGTTTAGTCCCATAGTGCTCAGAGCCATTTGAACCATTTTTTGTGAGAACTGACAAGATACGGTGTATCGAGATTTTGAATGTGGTATGGTACATATCCGTCTTATCCTATATGTCTGTTATTTGCAGGAAAATTACTATTCATTTCTTATATTTGTTATCTGACAGATTCTGAAGATGTCTGTGGAGCTTAATTTAAAAAAAAAAATAAAAGTAGCTGTCAACTATATTGACTAGTGACAACGATTTTATATAATTTGTCTACCAACTTGTCCACGAGATCCCGGCGTTAATAGAGGTCGGAACTCAGGTTTATGTTCCAGAAAACTTTTGATGCAGTCCAGCAACGTCACCTAGCAAACAAAATGGTTCAAATGGGTCTGAGCACTATGGGTTCTAATAAAACCCCATGTCATTCCAAGCATGTGTGTCAGTTTGTACCTCTCTATCTACATTATTCCGTGATTTATTCAGTTTTCGAATTTATACTGACTTTTTGATCACCCAGGGTATGCAATTTTAACTGCATGTCTTCAGTCACTTGAAATTTATCTTGTTGATTTTTAAGATTTCATGTTTGGAGGCCTTCAGCCGTGAAAGAATTGGATTTTGAAATTCGTAGTTGTAAAGGTTAGGCTATGTGCCATTTTGTTTTAAGGTGTTATTAAATTACAATAAATTACAATTTTAAGGTGAAACTGACCGATGCCTTATTTGGCCCTTTCCACAATCCTAATCACCTGTTCTGCCCAGCGGGTTTAGCGGGCATGTCACTATGGATTGCCGTTTTATTTGCGGTTGGAAGTGATGAACCCATGTGTCATCGCCTGTGACGATGTTCGACAAAAATATGTCACGATCAGCCTCGTAACGCACAAGAAATTCCGCAGATGGTCATTTGTCGCTCTTTATGTTATTCTACTAAGCAGCGAGTAACCCAGCGCGCACACACCTTTGAACATCCAAACATGTGGACACGTTTGTCACCACTACCAACAGAGACGTTCAGGTGTGCAGCGAGGTGTTTGATTGTGATCCATCGATCACCTCGAATGAGAATGGAATAATAATTAAATCAAGACCCTAAGCTGCCGACAGGCGTTGATATGCATCAACGGGGACAGTTGGAAATGTGTGTCCCGACCGGGACTCGAACCTGGGATCTCCTGCTTACATGGCAGACGCTCTACCCATCTGAGCCACCGAGGACACAGAGGATAGTGCTACCGGAGGGATTTATCCCTTGCAAGCTCCCGACCCACATTCCCAACTTAATGTCCACACCCTACATTCGTAGTGCCCCTGCCCACTACACTCATTACTCGCGGCAGACAATCTTATCGAGTCCCGTAAGAGTTTGGGCAATGCGTGTGCATCCAGCACAGAAGAAGAAGGTCAATGGCCGGTTAGCCTTAAATATATGAAGATGGTATCTGTTCTTTTGGACACGTCCGAATGAACAGATACCATCTTCATATCGAATGAGAGTGACGGCACAGTCCAACATTACAGGTATGTCAGCTGTGTGTGGCCGGGGGGGGGCGGGGGGGGGGGGGGGGGAGGCATGCGGGAGATTGGGCTGGTTTGCGCGACCTTGTTGCTATGACGACAGACACCTCGACCAGTGGCTCGCGGTGCTTCTGTTAACTTCAAGCGCTTACGAGTACCTGCAATGCTCGGGTTTCCGACAAAAGATACGCATGACAGTGCTCTCTCTGCTTGGAACGCACATCCGTTACAAACGACATTTTTAAGCCCACATACGAGGGGCGTTTGAAAAGTCCGTGCAAAAATAGAAACTACTTACGTGTTTGGGAGAAACCTTTTTTTATTTTTCGACGTAGTCTCGTTACACACTTCGTCCAACGCTGTTCTAATTTGTTGATCGCTTCCGAATAATAGGAATTGTCAAAGTGTGCAAAATAGCTGTTAGTTGCTGCAATTACCTCCTCAATTGAGTAATGTCTTTGTCTCGCCAGCCATTTCTTCAAATTGGGGAACAAATAGTAGTCCGAGGGTGCCAAGTCTGCAGAATAGGGGGGGGGGGGGGATGCGAAACGAATTGGAATCCTATTTCTAATAATTTTGCGACCACAACGGCTGAGATGTGTGCTGGTGCATTGTCGTAATGGAAAAGGACTTACGCAGTCCAAGCGCCGGCGTTTTTCTTGCAGCTCGGTTTTCAAACGGTCCAATAATGATGAATAATATGAACCTGTAATAGTTTTACCCTGTTCTAGGTAGTAGATGAGGCTTATCCCTTGCGAATCCCAAAAGACAGTCGCCACAACCTTTCCGGCCGAAACAATGGTGTTCGCCTTTTTTGGTGCAGATTCTCCCTTGTCAACCCATTGTTGGCATTGTTGTTTGGTCTCAGGAGTACAGTAATGTATACATGTTTCATCCAGTCACGAAACGACGCTTAAAGTCCTGTAGATTATTCCTGAACAGCTGCAAACCATCCTTGCAACACTTCACACGATTCCTTTTTTGGTCAAGCGTGAGCAATCGCGGAACCCATGTTGCGGATAGCTTTCTCACTTGTTTATGCAAAATATTATGTACCTGTTCATCCGAGATTCCCAACCTCACGCACCTTAACTCTTCCGTCAGCCACCATCATATCATGGATTTTATCAATGATTTCTGGAGCCGTAACCTCCACAGGGCGTCCAGAACGTTCGGAATCACTTGTGCCCATATGGCCACTCCGAAAATTTTGAAACCGCTTTTAAACTGTTCTAATCGAAGGTGCAGAGTCACCGTAATGTTTATCAAGCTTCTCTTTAGTCCCCTGAGGCGTTTTGCCTTTCATAAAGAAATGTTTAATCACCATACGAAATTCTTTTCGTCCATTTTTTGACAGTCACTCGTATCCTTAATTCACACGAATGCCAAACACAAAGAAATAGACCAATATGGCTGAAACGTCGTGTGCGTTCTTTCCAAAGATGCTACTAACTAAACATGACCTTGATATGCGCCGGTGGTGCCATCTCTCGGACTTTGCACGGACTTTTCAAACGCCCCTCGTAGAGCGCCGTAACCTATTTGAACGTCACGAAACTATAGAAACTGAATCGGGAGTATTCCGGAATTTCCCACAACATATTCCGCACTTGTTGAACCGAAATTGTCCGAGAAAAAAAGTGTTGCAGTAATTATTGAACGCCCTTCGTAATGCGTAAGCCATAAACGAGTTGTGTTGCTTGCGCGTATGGTGTCGTCTGAACGCGTTCGGAGCTGCCCGAGGCGGGCAGACACACAGCTTGTATCATTTCGGGTGGCCGCCGAGCTCTCTTGTCAATTGGCTCAACGAGGCTCAATCACGAGAGTGACACGCGGATAGAACCTCTGCTGCTCCGCTGGCGTGCCATGGCAGCAGTCCAGAGAATGACGCTGTTTGTCTTCTGCTCGTTGTCGTCTAGTGACTCCGTGACTGGGAAACCGGTCCTAGCATTTGCGAAGAAAGGGAAAATTCCGCGTGGCGCAGCAGGCGTAAGAACATGAGAGAATCATCCGAAAAGTAAACTCCTTGGATTATAAATTAAATATTGTTATAGCGAAAGCAGATATATTAGACATTAGCGTTTTGCCCGTTGCTCCACCTGCTAATACAAATGTTACACATTTCACGTATATTTACTAGGTATTTCACACATACAGGGGTTTGATAAAAAATAGGGAAACACCACGAGATATGCGTGCTTGAACATAAATACAAATGCTAGGCAAGTCTGTACGTGTGGCGAGTTGTATTTGACCACCTGTGCGTCCGCATCTCGTGGTCGTGCGGTAGCGTTCTCGCTTCCCACGCCCGGGTTCCTGGCTTCGATTTCCGGCGGGGTCAGGGTTTTTCTCTGCCTCGTGATGACTGGGTGTTGTGTGATGTCCTTAGGTTAGTTAGATTTAAGTAGTTCTAAGTTCTAGGGGACTGATGACCATAGATGTTAAGTCCCATAGTGCTCAGAACCATTTGAACCATTTTGAACCACCTGTGCAATGCCCTAAATACGTTGCAAGTGTCGAACGTGGTCACAACTGTGTTGTGTGTGCTTGTGAAGAGGAGATTCATATCTAACGTTCCGTTGGCAACGAGGTCAATAGAGACGGAGTACAAGCTCGGATTAGGGAAGGACGGAGCAGGAAATCGGCCGTGCCCTGTCAAAGGAACCATCCCACTATTTGCCTTAAGCACTTTCCGGAAATCATGGAAAACCCAGATCTGGAGGGCCGGACGCGGATTTGAACCGTCGTTCTACCGAATGCTAGTACAGTGTGCTAACCACTGAGCTGTCTCGGTCGGATGTACTTGTGAGTGCATTATGCCGGAACGAAGTGAATTCGACAGACCGAGCGAGGTGGCGCAGTGGTTAGCACACTGGACTCGCATTCGGGAGGACGACGGTTCAATCCCGTCTCCAGCCATCCTGATTTAGGTTTTCCGTGATTTCCCTAAATCGTTTCAGGCAAATGCCGGGATGGTTCCTTTGAAAGGGCACGGCCGATTTCCCTCCACATCCTTCCCTAACCCGAGCTTGTGCTCCGTCTCTAATGACCTCCTTGTTGACGGGACGTAAAAATTAAAAAAAATTAAAGAAATCGACAAATTGTTGGTGCTTGTATGATGAGTGCATCCATAACCAAGGGAGCCGAGGTGATCCTGTTTGAAGAGGCGCGTTTTTCGAAAATTTATACAGCATACAGAGATAACGAAAAAATACACCATCTGCTAAGTCACAACGCGGACGAGATCATGTGTTGAGTTATCGTGATGGACGGTCATTGAAGAGGCTTGTGACGAAAAAAAAAAAAAAAAAACAGGATGACAACTGCAAAAGTCACTGCAGAACTGGATGTCAGCTCCAAAGAACGCTAACGAGCTCCATAAGCAGTGAATTGTAGGGCGAGTTCGAATTCCAAAACCACAAATCAGTGATGTAATTGTCCGTGGTTCCGAATCCATAAAAACTGAGCTAAGGGGCAATGGAGGAATGTCAGTTGTTCGGGTGACTCGTGTTTCAAACTTTTTCCAACTACTTACCGAGTTTACGTTCCAAGAAACTTGGCGCACATTTCGTGATGATTTGGGTAACCATACAGTGGTATTCCGTCGGCCACGGGGGTACTCTGCTAGATCGCATTACTCCCTAGAATTATGCGATCATTTTCGCTGATCAGGTCCATCCCATGGTACATTATTGGTTTCCCAATGGTGATACTGCTGTTCTGTGCACGAGGATGAACTGCCTGTGGTCTACTTTGTAGAGAAGGGTGTGTGATCGCTTTCCACCTCGAACATCGGTATCCGAAGTCGCCACTATTTTGCAGTAAGAATGCCATAATATTCCCTTGAAAACCACACAGGACCTGTATTTACCCATTTCGAGGCAATAAGAAGCTGTTTTGATCGTCAACGGTTTTCCTACTCCGTATTAGGCGTGGTAATGGTTCATATGGCTCTGAGCACTATGGGACTTAACATCTGAGATCATCAGTCCCCTAGAGCTTAGAACTACTTAAACTTAACTAACCTAAGGACATCACACACTTACATGCCCGAGGCAGGATTCTAACCTGTGACTGTAGCGGTCACGCGGTTCCAGACTGTAGCGCCTAGAACCGCACGGCCACTCCGGCCGGACAGGCGTGGTAATGTTTTACGATCTTGGTGTTTCCGTTTTTCTCCGTCCTCTGTATTTCATCATGTCTAATTCGCATCAGTAATCCGTATTTGTGGTGAAGAGTACCACTGGTGTCAACTTATCCCCCGTTCACTACCCCATTCGCGAATGTCGCGTGAGAGAAATAACTACCGGTCAGCTTCTGTATTAGCTCGATAGTTCTCGTTGAGGCCATTTCCCAAGACATATTTGAGGGGAAGTGATACTTTGTCCGACTGCTCCAGAGGACGCACTATTTCAGTAGCAAATCTCTCCGTGATACAAGCGGGACTATTATTTTTGACAAAAACGGCTGACAACTAAGGTAAATAATAATTGATGTTAATTAATTGAAACCCTCAACTGCCGGCAGGCGTTGTTGCTATTCCTCGATGGGGACAGCTGAAAATGTGTGCCCGATCGGGACTCGAACCCGGGATCTCCTGCTTACATGGCAGACGCTCTATCCATCTGAGCCGCAGGGACTTATCCCTTGCACGCTTCCCGTGAGACTCACATTCCCAACTGTCCACAATCTACATGCGTAAAGTACCTAATAGATATTTGCCCATCCACTCATTACTTGCGCACACTAAGATGACGATTCCCGTAATGTAATACAAACGTGAACAGTTGCTTTAGGTAATCCTGTCGGCTCGATAGCGTAAACGGCGCTATTTGTGCGAATGTCAACTCTTAAAAAAAACTTAGAACCAGTCAGTTTCCGGGTATAGCATTTAGAACGTTCTTAATAAAACATATATTTTCTAATTTCTCATTTTTGCGATGGTGCAGTGAGCAGCATATTTGTGTGCTATCAGAATACTTTCTCACATTTTTGGACACATATCATTTATGCACAAACAGATGTACGTTGCTTTTCCAGTCTCCTGACCAATAGCAGATTTGGTACTTAAAACGTTTTCAGTTTCCACTCCTGAATTTTCTTTACCACTTCGTTGCTGACCACAGACGGACGTCACCTGTGTCACTATGGTGAGACCGAAAATATTCGCTTCAATGGTGGCTCTGTTTTATTATAAATACAACCGGTTTCGGAAAAATTATAGGGCCGGCCGCTGTGGCCGAGCGGTTCTAGTCGCTTCGGTCCGGAACCACGCGGCTACTACGGTCGCAGGTTCGAATCCTGCCTCGGACTTGGATGTGTGTGCTGTCCTTAGGTTAGTTAGGGTTAAGTAGTTCTAAGTTCTAGGGGACTGATGACCCCAGATGTTAAGTCCCATAGTGCTCAGAGCCATTTGATGCAAACACAACCGAGAATGAGCGATCGGGTTAGCCAGTTTAGAAACGAGGGAATACGGAAAAAGAAATCCGTTGTATGGGAACGTCTAATTATCTGAGTGAAAAACCGAGCAGAAGTTTAAAGCACTAAAACCGGAAAATAGGCCGAGCAACACACAGTCGCACGCCGTAGACACCGGGCTGCACTACGGAACAGGCGGACGCGAAGGTGTGGTAGGGTGGCGCGAGGTGGTAGCATGCCGTAAACCAGCCTGAGAGCCCGGAGAGAGGAGCCATCATGTGGCGGGAGAGGGAAAGGAAGAATTACGGCAGCTGACTGGCCCGAGCGATCACAAATAGCCAAAACTAAAGATTAGGATTGAAATGAGGGTGAAAATACAAAAGATTACAAAAGGTAGTAAAACCATAGTGCCATAATAAAGGGATTGATAGTACAAAAAGTACTAATGGCGCTAAATTGGCTATGAATTGATAGTACTAATGCCGTGGAGTGCAAATATAAAAATGCTTGATGGAAAAATAACAGCTGAAGCGGATATTTCCAGTCTCAACATGCAGCACACCTGCGGATGTTCTGTTAACAAAATCCTATGTGTCAGTATGTTGAACATTCACTCTTCTACTCTTAAACAAACACGACCTTCGTACATCCCATGTGCACCCTGGTTCCTATTCCAAGTTCAGCTGTTGCTCCCCTGCAATAATCTTTCATAACAGCGCATACTGTAGAGCAAAGTGAAATTTCCTACCAGGTTAAAACTGTATGACGAACAGTAACTCGAAATTAGTATGTCGAAACCTTGCAAGTGTACAGGTTCCCTTCCGTAGCTCCTCTCTTAACAGTATGGGGCCGGCCGGAGTGGCCGACCGGTTCTAGGCGCTACAAGTCTGGAACCGCGCGACTGCTACGGTCGCAGGTTCGAATCCTGCCTCGGGCATGGATGTGTGTGATGTCCTTAGGTTAGTTGTGTTTAAGTAGTTCTAAGTTCTAGGGGACTGATGACCTCAGACGTAAAGTCCCATAGTGCTCAGAGCCGTTTGAACCATTTTGAACAGTGTGGGTGAGTCAGTTCTCAGGTTGGAAACAGGCACGGTGCAACTCACCACCGGCTAAACCAAGTCTAATAAAGCACTGCGCTTTCATTTATTTTCGGTGTAAGACTAATTTCCTCTTTATTTCATATTATCTGTATCGAGTTGGTCAGCAAAACATGAAAATCATTGAGAAACGGAATCCCTGCTTATTGGCTGAGACGTGCGCACAACACTTTGTGATAGCTAAGCGGAAATTGACTTTGATAGTGTGGGACATCTATAGACTTTGGCTATCAGGAGCAGGCGGGTATCTTCAACTTTTGTCTTTTGTCGTTGCTTGATAAACACTGGAAATATGTGTTGCGGCCGGCCGAAGTGGCCGTGCGGTTAAAGGCGCTGCAGTCTGGAACCGTAACACCGCTACGGTCGCAGGTTCGAATCCTGCCTCGGGCATGGATGTCTGTGATGTTCTTAGGTTAGTCAGGTTTAAGTAGTTCTAAGTTCTAGGGGACTAATGACCTCAGAAGTTGAGTCCCATAGTGCTCAGAGCCATTTGAACCAAATATGTGTTGCCCCCTCACTTTCATTCCAAATGGAAATCCACAGCAAGTAACAGCCTTGCAGCAAAGGGAAACATACAAAATCGAAGACATAATATAACCGTTTTTTATGCTAGCGTTCAGCAGAATCGAAAATAAGACCAGAACGCACACTGACTAAGATGTAAACCCGAGACTTACCTGACATGTAATAGAAGCACTGGAATCTTGAATACAAATTCAGTAAAATCCTAATTACCACATGAGTGTTCAATATTTACGAAGCATTAATGAATAAACTAGCGCAACATTGGAAACACACACATTTTAATAACAGTAAGATAAACATTAGCCTGACCGAAAACTGTAGCTTGCTGTACCATCCTCCTCTCTATTAATGTATAAAAGAAATGAACCAACTTTAGAAATGTTTTAAATTGTTGTTTGTACCGGGTGCATGTGGTGCAGCCAAAACGTCTGAGAAAGAAGGTCGCACGATATAAACTGTATTACCCATCTGTTTCTTGTAGTTCCTCGTCGAAAAGATGATTCGCCGAAGAATGTAGTACGGTCCATGTTCTGATTTTCAGACGAGGTCACCGTCTGGTTAAAATGCGTTCATCTGTGATTTATTGCCTTCATTTCACATATAGTAGTTTTCACGATTCCACATTGCCTTCAAATTTAGAACTGTTTCATTATAGTCAGTCACAGTGGTTCCACAAATCAAAATTATACATCCTCTTCAACAAGAAATTCACGTAAATAAAACAATACACCAGTGCGTAATTACACTCTCAATTTTCATCATACAAATTCATTTGAATTAACTTCCAGCTATAAAATCTTGAAATTGCAAAAAGGTGCAGCATCCTGTTATGCGCCAGCAACTACGTGTCACTCCCGCCAACATATGAGCTCCAATTACTAACGAAGAAAAACGAAGATTATACGTATATCTCAAACAAAGTGTTGTGCACACCAAACGAGTTACTGATCTGTTATATTTTTCAAGTTGTTTTGAAAGTTTATAACTAACAAATTTAGTGTCACTGCTTCGTTAATATCGTTAAAACTACACGAAATGCAAGATTACAATTTCAACTTTATGAGATCATGTCATGATTTTGTCGCACATGTCGAGTTCTCCAGTAAGCGACGAAAGAAGGACCATTGACCAATTTCATTTGAAGCTTTAGAAAAAGGAAGAGAATTAAGTCAACACATCATGTGAACACGACGAACAGTCAACGGATGCCAGTGCGACACATTCTTGAATACTGTTTCAACATGCGGCGTCCTTATCAAGTAGGCATGACAGCACACCTAACGAATTCAGAGATGCTCTGCTAGCGTCATTACAATTCGGAAGAGCCCATACGAAAGTGTAAGAGAAATGCTCAGTAAGTGTAACTTGGAATCCGGGGAAAACACCGTAGTTCTCGTGAAATCCAGTTGCCTAAATCCAGAGAACCTGTATTCTTTGCTGACTGTACGATTATTACGCTGCCACTAATGTACAGAGGACGGGCGAAAACACATTACCATGCCTAATATCGTGTAGGAAAACCTTTGGCATTCAAAATAACTTCCAGTCGTCTCGAAATGGGTAAATATAGCTCCTGTGTGACTTTCAACAGAATATTACATAATTCTTCCTGCAAAGTAGTGACACGTTCAAGTAGATCCTAATGATGGTGGAAGTGGGCAACGATCATACACTCTTCTTTCTAAAGTAAACCACAAAGCCTTAATAACAGCCGGCCGTAGTGGCCGAGCGGCTCTAGGCGCTACAGTCTGGAACCGCGCGACCGCTACGGTCGTAGGTTCGATTCCTGCCTCGAACATGGGTGTGTGTGATGTCCTTAGGTTAGTTAGGTTTAAGTAGTTCTAAGTTCTAGGGGACTGATGACCTCAGAAGCTAAGTCCCATAGTGCTCAGAGCCGTTTGAACCTTAATAACACTGAGAGTCGGTGACTGGCGGCCAGGTGAGGTGTGGCGATTCATCGGCGTGCTCACAAAACTAGTCCTGGACGATGCGAGCTATGTGAACAGTCTTGTGACACAGCATCGCCGGCCGCGGTGGTCTCGCGGTTAAGGCGCTCAGTCCGGAACCGCGCGACTGCTACGGTCGCAGGTTCGAATCCTGCCTCGGGCGTGGATGTGTGTGATGTCCTTAGGTTAGTTAGGTTTAAGTAGTTCTAAGTTCTAGGGGACTGGTGACCACAGAAGTTAAGTCCCATAGTGCTCAGAGCCATTTGACACAGCATCACCGCTGGGGAACAGACATTGTACCATGCGATGGACCTGATTAGCGAAAACGGTCACACAATCATTGGCAGACCTGCGACCATGCAGAGTAACCATGGGGCCCAAGGGATAACACAATATGGTTGCCCAAATCATCACTGAACCCCCAGCATGTTTCACTCGTGGGAGTGAACTCGGCCAGAAGTTGGAAACAGTACAAAACAAGAATCATCAGACCAAATGACATTCTTCCATTGCTCCATAAAGTACAGGTTTTATGGCTTCTCGGTTCTACTTTTTCCTGTTACGAGCATTTTCATCACTGATAAGTGATTCTGAAATTCCAGTACGCCCTGCAATTTCCGGCTCACGCGGCTCTTTTCGTTCTGTTTTGGTGTTGACAGTGTTCGCGAGTGCGACATTCATTTCTGCTGTGACTTTTGCAGCTGTAGTTCTCTTATTTTATGTCACAATCCTCTTCAATGACAATCCGTCACAGTTTCGCAACACACACTTTCGACCGCGCTGTTACTTAGCGGAAGACCAGGAATGACACTTCCAACGTATTTCCGGCATTGCATAGGTGCCGCTCGTTGTCAAATACGAAGGTGAGTCAAATGAAAACCTTAAATTTGTAGTAACAAATCGAAATTACGCGGCGTTATCCTGTAAGTTGGTAAGCGTACTACAAACAGCCTGCAGGATGGCCTGTAGGTGGCAGCATAGTGCAGATGCACACATACCGTCGCATTATCAGTATAAATATGGCCGCCCCACTTGCGACTTGTACCAGGAAAGAACAGCGTTCTGTTATTCGATTTTTGCGTAGTGAATGTGTGAAACCTAATGAAATTCATCGACGAATGAAGGTTCAGTACGATGATGCATGTTTGTCACAGCAGCAAGTCTACGAATGGAGTGACTTCGGTGGAAGATACTCCTCGTCCAGGTCGAGGCACAGCGAGTTGTGACCCCACAGAAACATTGCAGCAGTTGAAGCCATAGTGAAGGGAAACCGCCGAGTGACACTGAATGACATTGCAGCATGTTTACAGATTAGTCATGTGTCAGCACACCACACTGTGCATGATGTGCTCCAGATTCACAAAGTGTCTGCAAGATGGGTGCCACGGCAGCTGACTCTGAAATGAGAGAACGACGTCTTGATGCTTGTGAAGAACTTCTTCGGCGCTTTGAAAGAGAAAGTGATGGCTCCCTTGCAAGAATCGTTACTAGGGACAAAACCTTGTTTCACTTCCACCAACCGTAAACTAAGAGAGCGAGCAAGGAATGGCGCCATTCTTCATCACCAAAACCAAAGAAGTTTCGAACAGAACCATCACCAGGGAAGGTTATGCTGACTCAGTTTTGGGACAAAAAAGGCGTCATTTTGGAGCATTACGTGTCTAGAGGGACCACTGTCACCAGTGCATCATACACAGAGTTCCTAAAAAAATCATCTGCAACCAAATCAAAGCGACATTGATTGCTGTCAACAGGTGTCCTTTTGCAGCATGACAATGCAAGGCCCCACACTGCCCGTACAACAGTTGCAACAATCACAGACCTGCATTTTCAGTGTCTTCCTCCTCCACCATACTCACCAGACCTTGCCCCCAAGTGATTTCCATATGTTTGGACCATTCAAAGACGCAATGGGAGGAAAGAAGTTTCGTTCTGATGAAGAGGTACGCCATGAGTGGTTGCGCGGACTACCAAAAGAATTTTTTTCTAAAGGAGTTTATGCACTTTGTAAGCGGCGGAGGACTTGCATTGAGCGTGGGGGAGATTATGTTAAAAAGTGATACAGCTTTGTAGCACTTCTGCACAATAAATGATATTTTAAAAATTTTTTTAAGATTTTCATTTGACTCACCCTCGTACAACAACGGCTAACATCTACATTTATATTCAAGCATCCATGTAACACGCTGTTTCCGTATTTTTGTCTAAACGCTGTGTATCTCTTAAATGGATTAGTAGACAAAGAAAACAAAGATTGGGGCGCGTACAACGACATGTAGACAGTCATTTTTCGTAGTTCAATATGCGAATGGAATAGAAAAGAAAACAGATAATGCTAATACTATGTACTATCCTCCATGTGGCTTACGCAGCGTTATAGACAGACAGATAGGCAGATACATAGATGATAAGCAGTATCTTTGTACAGTAGCATGATGAGACAATGTTCGATCGAACTCGTCGCCTGGGCTACGGCGGGTAGCGAGTGGCGCTGACAGTGTTAAACGGCGAGAATCCACGAGGCTGATCGATTTATGAGGCTGTTGGTACTCCATTTGGCTCGCGTCCAACCCATGCCAAGAGCGGCTCGTGCAGCGCCTCTACACAATCCCGTCCTGTTCTTCCGCGTCCAAGCTCCGTGCCACCTGAGAATCGTCCCAGAAGCTCCGGTCTGTATCTGTGGTTGTGCAAATGTCTTTCTGGCGTAAGAATTTTCAGCAACTTGTAAATTAACGCAGATATTTTGGAGGCGGCCAGACAATGCAGAGAAATTTCTACGAGCTAGTGTGTTCTTCAATGTGAAACAGTGAGAAAAGTCGAAAAAATAAAATTTTGTTTTAAAGGTAAAACATTTCGGATGACCAGGAATCTCTCTCATCCCGCGTACCACTAAACACTTGAAATGTAAATTTATTCCAGCACAAGAGTAGGTAGCGGATATCTCCTCCTTGAGAGCAAATAGCGCCGTTATTATTTTCGAACAGACGACTGTTCACATTTATAGTTTAATTCAGCTTATGCTGAAAACGACCCGTTGGCTGTTATTGGTTGTGCGGTTAGTTGTTTAACAATGAACTAAAAAGCACTGACACTGTTTGTAAATTACCATCTTTCCAAAAACATATTTAGCCGCGCGGGATTAGCCGAGCGGTCAAGGGCGCAGCAGTCATGGACTGTGCGGCTGGTCCCGGCGGAGGTGGGAGTCCTCCCTCGGGCACACACATTTGAACATTTTTGGAAAACATATTTAGTTGAGGGTGTGTCGTACTCTGCATTGATTGGATCTCCAAAATTCTGATAAGTTATTACTATGCGATTTATTAATCTTTTCAAAAACAATCAACAGTGCCATAAAATAACACACTACGTTCGATATAAGTAGCACAATCCAAACTTAATTTCCTATCTTTTGAAACTAATTTAAATATGTTACTTCAGTGCAGTGTTAGTTCAATTTAACTGAAGTAGCCATATTTCGAACATCACCGCTCCAAAGAATTTTCGCCATAACTAAAATCATCCGAAATCTCTTGTTCAGTGTAAGTAAGTGTAATTATAATCGTGATGAGAACAACATTTAGGTCCGGAACTGATAACGGCACTATTTATTCTAAATAAATAGCAGTATTAACAGCGACTGGTTACTGATTCACTTTTTGCGAGAATTAACAAGTAGTAACGGTTCTACCCCTGTTGATGAAATACACTGCATAAATTTCTTTATTTTACCGTTGAAATTTGCTAGGTTTTTTCCTGCGTCGTTGAAATCCATCCTTTCCTCATCGTAAGTTCTCCCTTATGGAAACAATCGCCCGGTCTTTGAGCTCCGCGATTGGTCGTCGAATGAAGTGCCACTGGAAACACGCCTTACTTACGTATCTGTTAATTCGTTCTCTGAGAACTATGGGACTCAACATCTGAGGTCATCAGTCCCCTAGAACTTAGAACTACTTAAACCTAACTAACCTGAGGACATCACACACATCCATGCCCGAGGTAGGATTTGAACCTGCGACCGTAGCGATCGCACGGTTCCAGACTGAAGCGCCCAGAACCGCTCGGCCACATCGGCCGGCTCGTTCTCTGTCCTACGGTCGTGTGGTTTTGTCGTGCGTATGTGTTGTGAAAATTTGTGAAGCTTCTTCGAGTTCTGTAATAAAACATAGGTGCGGAAAAAATAGTTAAAAATCAACACTAAACAGATTATTAGACTTGTTTTGGTATGTTTATCTCCCAAAATTTTTAATCTCTTCAGTATTATCATGCAATCTTCCAAGCTAACCCACATTCGCCCAGTATTATTTCACAATCGAAAATATTGACCGTCTAGAGGCCGCTTTAATAATGAATCACACGCGACGCTGCGCTGTAAGGAGGTTCCAGTGAGGCAACAACAAACGCGGGGGGTTATTTAGCTTTCGTGTCAAATAAGCAGAATATACCATAGGGGTGACACTCATTTACGGACGTCCGGTAAGACGACCCTGGTTCGCTGGCAGGCCACTTGGAGCGCTGCGTGTTTATCAGTCCATCATCTCGGTTTCTTATTGTACGACAAAAGTCTTCCATACTGTTTTGGTTTCATTTGAAACAGAGGCTGGGTACCTCATTACTTCGTGTGTGTATTGCACTCTTTAAATTCCATTGTGAAAATGTTGCTCGTATTCTGCTCGAGTTCTGCTCGCATCTGTAATACCGAGTTGATTAAATGATTCCATACTTTGTTTGCGTGGCCATTTTCCGCAGCAGCCGTTAAAGTCAATAATTATTGATTTCTCCGTCTTGAGCATAGTGCAAGTCATTAAAGGAAATTTTCCACCAGACGCGTTTCACTTTTATTTACGAAGGCACCTTCTGTGATCATGCTGGAAATACGGATACATGCGTTTTTGAAAAACAGTATTTCTTTATAAACTTGGTGTGCAGTTTATTTCCGGTGTTCCTGTCTCTTGTTCACATATTCTGCAAACCACTGCTTTTTCCTACTTTGATATCGGAGACTTCGTTGTACATATACACGTAAGTCTTTTGCCTTTTTGCTCTCTCTCTCTCTCTCTCTCTCTCTCTCTCTCTCTGTCTCTCTCTCTCACTCACACACACACACACACACACACACACACACACACACACAAAATGGTTCAAAAAGCACTATGGGACTTAACATCTGAGGTCATAAGTCCCCTAGACTTAGAACTACTTAAACCTGACTAACCTAAGGACATCACACACATCCATGCCCGAGGCAGGATTCGATCCTGCTACCGTAGCAGCAGCGCGGTTCCGGACTGAAGCGCCGAGAACCGCTCGGCCACAACCACACATACACGAATTATATTTTTTTTAAATCACAGGTTGGCAACGCCCACAACCTACACGAAAAACAAATGAACAAATGTAAAAATTGTAATGCTGTGCTAAAGTGAGGTGGAGTGCAAATAACACCAACACAGCAAAAAGAAAGTACAAAAATGCAGAAAACTACTAAGCTTATATGTACAACGAAGCTTCTTTCTATCTCAACCTCCGCTAACAAAGAAGTAAAAAGCAGTGGTTTGGAGAATGTGCAAACGAGGGCCAGAAACACCGTACGCAAACTGCACGTCAAAATTTATGAAGAAATTCTGTTTTTAATCTATAGCCATCGAAATGTAAAATCATGTGTGTTTATATTTCCAGAAAGACAACATTAGATGCTGTATAAATAAAAACGAAAAGCGTCCAACGTAAAATTCTATTTAATTAATTACAATAAACTTAGACAGAGGAACCAATAATAATAATAGATTCCACATTTGATTTTGTTTCACATGAAACAGAAGCAGTATTCAAGTTTATTACGTCTTGTTATAGAATGAGAATGTAATACTGGTTTACATGGTGTTGCTTGTCGCCACTGAATGCCGCGCATTTCACGACGGTTTGCGGAATATGGATGTAGGTGTAGATGAATAAGCTTTGTAGTGTTAAGGACTGGAGTATTCCTCCTTGAAAATTATAAAAATGCAACGTGAATTACGCAAATGTGTTCACAGCTTATTAACAGGTATTGCAAACAATATATTTTGGCAGAAATCACTGCACTAAAATCATCCTCTGCAACGAAAATTTCGGGGACCTCCATTAAATGCAAGAAAGTACGAAAAACAAATGCTAAGAAAAATAACGTAGAATACAAGCAATATACTTTCAACGCATTTAAATCGAGCAGTTCACACAAGGATTCGTAAGCAGTAATAAAGAGACAGGAGTTAAAATACCATGCTGCGAAACGAGCTTCAGTTTTATACGAGAAAACACAAATATGGAATCATTTAACCCACCCCAATATTATGGTTGCCAGCAAAAATTATGCGAAATATTGGTCACATATTTACAATGCAATTCACAGAGTACAATAAATATAAGGTAGTAATCAGAAACGCAATGTGGTGAAACCTGCTTCTGTGTCGTGCCGTGTCATGTCATGTCAGATGATTTTTAGTTTTTGACATGTGCTAAAGCGGAATTATTTCCACTTGGCGTCGCGGTTGTAATTTCAGTATTGGGTTTTACAAGCAAATAATTTTACAGTCAAAAGACTATCACGATGTCATTTATAAAACTTATCTGAGTGTGAACCCCAGCTACGAGAAGTTAATTTTAGTTTTTTTTATTGAGATTTCTGCAATAGCACTTCGCAAGGTAACAAAAACATTTTAATTTATAGCTCGCGCAGGATACGGTGGGCGATGCACAGTGACCAGTTTTCGTCCAATGCGCTGTCGCTGTGATTTTGCGTTTGCTTATTACGTAATATGATGTTGCTCATGAAATTTAGCTAACATATTGAATTTTTCTTTAGACTTGGGTAGAAGTATCTATCTGCCAACAGTCTCGAGAAAACTGAATTGATGTAGCACACACATTTGCGATCGCGCCACGCCAGCGATAAAGCCAGAGTGAAATATCCACAACATTCCTCATATTTCATAAACGGTTTCCCATATCGAAATGAGATTTTGGCAAATGATAGCACACAAAGAGGAGGGTATTTTACCATATCGTTATTACGTAAAACTTCGTTATGTACCATGTTATTCCAATAACTACAGACTCTTTCGGTGAAGAATGTAAATTTTGTCATCAATAGCTGGTGAAACGAGAAATGCTATGGATTTTGGAACAACATATTTGAAGGCTTACACGTTTTTTTCTACCGAGGATGTGCTTTTTCATAAGTTACTGACTTTACTTTTTCTCAGTTCCTTACTTCATACACTTGTATGTATGTTGTATGTTAATCGGGGTCCAAGAAACGACGGAGAGGCTCTGTCCCCGCCGCAGCCGCAGTGGTCCACAACCCCACGACGACTACCGCAGTCCACTTCACCCCTCCACCGCCCCACACCGAACCCAGGGTTATTGTGCGGTTCGGCCCCCGGTGGAACACCCCCTCCCAACCCCCCACCCCCCCCCCCACCCACCCTCCCACCCCATACCAGGGAACGTCACACACCAGACAAGTGTAACCCTATGTTTGCGTGGTAGAGTAATGCTGGTGTACGCATACGTGGAGAACTTGTTTGCGCAGCAATCGCCGATATAGCGCAGCTGAGGCGGAATAAGGGGAACCAGCCCGGATTCGCCAAGGCAGATGGATAACCGCCTAAAAACCATCGACAGACTGGCCGGATCACCGGACCTCGACACAAGTCCGCCGGGCGCATTTGTGCCGGGGACCAGGCGCCCCTCCCCGCTCCGGAAACCCGTGCGTTAGACCGCTCGGCTAACGGAGCGGGCTAATACACTTAATAAACCACTGTTTCAGAATTCTTTCGAAATTGTGTGTGCACATGTTAGTGAAGCGAGACAGTGTGTTTCAGCAAAAGATGCAAATTTTGACATGGCAACCAGAGAAATGTGCAGGTTTCACTCAAAATTTGCCACTCATGACGTTTCTGTGAAAGTTACAAATGGTTAACAAGCCAGGTGAAAATAAATCGCTGCATTTTCGGCGGAATTCTTTTTAGATACTAACGAAAGCAGAGGTGACAGACAGTAGATATTTTTAATGATCACCATGGAAGTGTGGACGTGGAGGTATACTCCGTCTTCAGGCCACGAGTGGCCTACCGGGACCATACGACCGCCGTGTCATCCTCAGTGGAGGATGCGGATAGGAGGGGCGTGGGGTCAGCACACCGCTCTCCCGGTCGTTATGATGGTATTCTTGACCGAAGCCGCTACTAATCGGTCGAGTAGCTCCTCAATTGGCATCACGAGGTTGAGTGCACCCCGAAGAATGGCAACAGCGCATGGCGGCCCGGATGGTCACCCATCCAAGCGCCGACCGCGCCCGACAGCGCTTAACTTCGGTGATCTCACGGGAACCAGTCTATCCACTGCGGCAAGGCCGTTGCCTGGACGTGAAGGTGCCCCACTTAATATTTACAAAAAGCGTGCACTTCAATTTAGAACGGAACTTTCCCTCCAGCGCTCGACGTTTCCCCTACAGCGCTCTGAGTGACCCTCACCACTGCCGCTGTCACCAGCAAACCCAGCAGACTGCGTATCTAGCGGTCACAGCATTTTGCGCGCACTTCACACACTTTGCCACCTATCAGGCCTATTCCTGAAATACATAAAAATATTATCATCGCAGAGCAAGGATACGATTTTCGCGCCACACTCATCTCGTATTCAGAGTTCACTGTCAGGCCACTAGGAGCGCTACTGTCGCTCGTAACATCTGCCATACTGTGGTGTATACCCTTGGTGATTCGCTATTGCGCTTGGCCACCGAGGAGGCGCGTCCTTGGTCGCAGCAAACGGAGTCTTGGGTGACGCGGCCGGGCAGAGTCGCTTCGCCCAGCGTCGCCCCAGCGCACAAAGGCCGCGCCGGCATTGTGATGCGGCCCGGTGCGCTTGCAGACTCGCAGAATGCTGCCGGCGTCCAGCCGCGCGCGACGCGCTCACTGCATCTGTACTGACTACTGAGCCACCTGCGCTATAGGCCTCTTGTCTGACCGCCAAGATGATCTCAGGCGGCAGTTATGCTTCCGTGGCAGCACAATAGCTACGCGGTTACTAGTTACGAAGTGGGTAACGCCCCTGCGCAATCGGTCGCTCCTTCGATAACGAATCTCCGATCGATGTGCCTTAAGCCATCGTCATGTAGGACGCGTTTCTCGCCGTGAAGGACGCAAGCGTGCTTTCCAGCGTGGTCGTTGCACGTACGGGAACGAGCTAATACCTCAGACGGGCCGGCAGGGGTGGCCGAGCGGTTCCAGGCACTACAGTCTAGAACCGCGCGACTGCTACGGTCGCAGGTTCGAATCCTGCCTCGGGCATGGATGTGTGTGATGTCCTTAGGTTAGTTAGCTTTAATTAGTTCTAAGTTCTAGGCGACTGATGACCTTAGAAGTTAAGTCGCATAGTGCTCAGAGTCATTTGAAGCATTTGTTGAGTCCCATAGTGCTCAGAGCCATTTGAACCTCACACGGAACACGCTTATCAGCACATAATTTGCAGCCGCAGCGCTCTACAGCGGCAGTTTTTGGCTATTACTGGTGCACAAACCACAAACTTTAAGTACTAAGATTGACGCGCTTAAAATACACATTTGAGGCGCAATACTATGACCGCTTTGTAAATCAACCGTTGGTCCACCTCTGGAATGCAACATAGCAACGATTTTGCGTGATGGGGATTCGACAATTTCTCGGTAGGTTTCCGGAGGTATGTTAAACTAGTCTACGCAATTACCTAAATTTGCGGGCGCAGAGGTAACTCCCAACATCGTCACGTATGTGTTCCATCGGGCTCAGATCAGGCAAATTCTGTGGCCAAGACAGCAGTATACAAGAACCGACTTGAAGGGTATCGCTGCAAAGTCGGTCGAAACGCCGGCAGTCTAGTTGCTTTACTACAGACCTGGCCAAACAGCGCTCCAGCCGCAGTCCTGCCTAGCGCTGCGCGAGCAGCGGCGAACGGCGCTGAGGGGTGATGAGGAAGACTGAGATGAAGGCTGCAGCCCGACGTCACTGGAACAAAGCATTCACCTTGCCAGAGGTCAAGCACTTCGCTGACAGTATTGCTGCCGTCGAATGAAATTTACGTTCTGCATTGGGAATACTATGGTTCCACGCCCTTGTCAAAAAAAAGAACAAGTGGAGAAGCCACATCACTCAATGCCGAGTGGGAATTGCTTTACTTTGCGTATTGTTTAAACGCCATACAAAGTACTTAATATGCCATCGCAGTACTGAGACGGAAATACGGTCAGTGCAACACCAGCGAGAACGACGGTATGATGCACTCGTCTTCTGGCAAACGACAGTGAATGCTACCTGAATGAAGGCAGCGATTAGGGAAAAAAACTCAGTTACGAGTGAATAGAGTGAAGAAATCATATTTTATGATCGACAACTGCAATTCTTTGAATTCATTAAGAGGAGCACTCCGTCTTCAGGCCGCGAGTGACCTACCGGCATCATCCGACCGCCGTGTCATCCTCTTTGGAGGAGGGGCGTGGGGTCAGCACACCGTTCTCCCGGTTGTTATGATGGTATTCTTGACCGAAGACGCTACTAATTGGACGAGTAGCTCCTCAATTGCCATCACGAAGCTGAGTGCACCCCGAAAAATGGCAACAGCGCATGCCGGCCTGGATGGTGACCCATCTAAGTGCCAACCACGCCCGACAGCGCTTAACTTAGGTGATCTCACGGGAACCGGTGTATCCACTGCGGCAAGGCCGCTGCCTCATTAAGACGAGAATCATTTGTTAACAGATACGGCGGATGAGGTAGACGTCAAACAAAAAGTAATCCTGTGGAAAAATCAGCGTCAGATTAATGATTTGGAACATTTATCGTAATTCAAGTCAGTCATTTGTGGACCATGCATGACTAGCTACGTGTTAGTAATCGAAACATTTCATTGTGAATTCGTAAAGAGATTTCAAGACATTACACGAATGAGACAGATTTCGATTTATTTGTCAGATCGTTCTCACTTTTGGTTGTTGATGTACCTCATTACTTTCATCTTAACCTGATGAACGTACTCAGCTCAACGACCTGTTTGCATACAGTTACAAGACTTATATAAAATGTTACCCGAAGAGCAATATCGTCAACTGCACAGACAACCCCCTAAAGTTATTTCAGTTTCTGTTTCAAAACATGTACGCGAATGTCTCCTTTTTTCCTTTTATGAAACTGTTGAGTTCCCACTAACGTTAGAGTTTAACAGATTTTAATCTGCACACATGTTTGTATCACGAACCATAGTACCAGATGTATTATTATACGAGGGTGAGTCAAATGAAAACCTTAAATATTTTTTTAAATATTATTTATTGTGCAGAAGTGGTACAAAGCTGTATCACTTTTCAACATAATCTCCCCCACGCACAATGCAAATCCTCCAGCGCTTACAAAGCGCATAAATTCCTTTAGAAAAGAAGTTCTTTTGGTAGTCCGCGCAACCACTCACGCACCGCGTGGCTTACCTTTTCATCAGAATCTTTGAGTGGTCCAAACATATGGAAATCACTTGGGGCAAGGTCTGGTGAGTATGGTGGATGAGGAAGACACTTAAAATGCAGGTCTGTGATTGTTGCAACTGTTGTGCGGGCAGTGTGGGGCCTTGCATTGTCATGTTGCAAAAGGACACCTGCTGACAGCAATCAACGTCGCTTTGATTTGATTGCAGGCTACAGATTGGTTTTTTAGATCTGTGTATGATGCACTGGTGACAGTGGTCCCTCTAGGCATGTAATGCTCTAAAATGACGCCTTTTTCGTCCCAAAAGAGAATCAGCATAACCTTCCATGGTGATGGTTCTGTTCGAAACGTCTTTGGTTTTGGTGATGAGGAATGGCGCCATTCCTTGCTCGCTCTCTTCGTTTCCGGTTGGTGGAAATGAACCCAGGTTTCGTCCCCAGTAACAATTCTTGCAAGGAAGCCATCACCTTCTCGTTCAAAGCGCTGAAGAAGTTCTTCACAAGCATCAACACGTCTTTCTCTCATTTTAGGAGTCAGCTGCCGTGGCACCCATCTTGCAGACACTTTGTGACACTGGAGCACATCATGCACAATATGGTGTGCTGACCCATGACTAATCTGTAAACATGCTGCAATGTCATTCAGTGTCACTCGGCGGTGTTCCTTCAGTATGGCTTCACCTGCCGCAATGTTCTGTGGAGTCACAACTCGTTGTGCATGACCTGGACGAGGAGCACGTTCCACTGAAGTCACACCATTTGCGAACTTCCTATTCCATTCGTAGACTTGCTGCTGTGAAAACATGCATCACCGTACTGAACCTTCATTCGACGATGAATTTCACTACGCAAAAACCGAATAACAGAACGCTGTTATTCCCTGTTGCAAGTCGCAATTGGGGCGGCCATCTTTGTACTGATACTGCGACGGTATGTGTGCATCTGCACAATGCTGTCACCTACAGGCCATTCTCCACGCTGTTTGTAGCACGCTTACCAACTTACAGGATAACGGCGCGAAATTTCGATTTGTTATTACAAATTTAAGGTTTTCATTTGGCTCACCCTCGTATATTCAGATACTGAAATGCTTATAAATGTGTAAACATCACAACATAAGGTTAAACGCCCATATGTAAAGTTTTTTGTAGATCTGCTCACCATGTTAGTACTATCTAACGTACGTCTGCATTTCTTATAAAAGTTTGCTGCAGTTATCGCCTCTTAGAAGTAGCTGCACTGTGTTACAAATAAATCTTCCTAAGTTTCTCGGATGTGCATCCTTTGGCGTTTAGCTGCCTCACCCACACACCTGTTCCGAATAGCGCAGTGGTGGGGGAATCCGGAGCACTGAGTAGTAGTTTTTGCGCTCGCGGAATGTTCCGGGAGCGCAAATATTGGCCAGGCCTGCTTTAGTGGTTTATAAGGATGCGGCCTAATATCCACAATTATTTTATTCAAAATTATACTGGCCGTGGAAGCCTATGAATTTATATCACTGTAGCTCTATCTGGAGTTGTGACACACAGAATTATCCTGCTGGAAGATGCATCGCTGTCGGGGAAGACATCAAGCATGAAGGGATGCAGGTGGACTGCAATAATTTTCACGTATGTACCTCTGTTGTGGTGCCTTTGACGTCCTGTTGAAGCTCAGGTGAATGTCCTTCATGGCATAACACTGACTTGCGGTGGTGTGATGCATGTTTCTAGCAGCCTTTCGCCTGGGTGAAGAATTATTTATAGGAGAGTGGAAATTTTAGTCGAAGCCCACTTATGGAAGGTGAGGAACACGAGAGGCAGTATTCATTCTACCAGTTACCCTACAAGAAGGCTGAAGAAAGGCATTTGTGGATATAGAAAAAGCCTTCGACAATATTGACTGAAAAACACTCTTTGAAATTCTGATGTTGTCAGGGATAAAATACAGCAAGGTAAAACGTACTATACAACTTACATAGAGGTCAGAATGCAATTCTGCAAGGAGAGGCAGCACATGATAAGGGAGTGAGAAATTATTGTAATATATTCCGCATGTTATTCACTCCGTGCTGGCCGGAGTGGCCGAGCGGTTCTAGGCGCTTCAGTCTGGAACTGCGCGACAGCTACTGTAGCAGGTTCTAATCCTGCCTCGGGCATGGATGTGTGTGATGTCCTTAGGTTATTTAGGTTTAAGTAGTTCTAAGTTCTAGGGGACTGATGATCTCAGATGTTAAGTTCAAATGGTTCAAATGGCTCTGAGCCCTATGGGACTTAACATCTGTGGTCATCAGTCCCCTAGAACTTAGAACTACTTAAACCTAACTAACCTAAGGACATCACACACATCCATGCCCGAGGCAGGATTCGAACCTGCGACCGTAGCAGTCCCGCGGTTCCGGACTGAGCGCCTGAACCGCTAGACCACCGCGGCCGGCAGATGTTAAGTCCCATAGTGCTCAGAGCCATTTGAACCATTCTTATTCACTCTGTACACAGAGCGAGAAGCAAAGGAAACCAACGAAGAATGCAGCCTGGCAATAGCGAGAAAAGTTTTCGAATAAAGAGAAATACATAAATTTCGAATATAAATTAAAGTGTTTGTAACCTGGAGTATCTCCAATGTATTGCCAGTAATAGTTAAACATTGGATTTCACGTGCAGACTGTCGTCAGTCTGTGTGAAGAGAATGGAATCTTTTAAGATGTGGTCCTACAGAAAAATGTTGAACATTAGATGAGTAGATCGAATAACTAATTAACAGGTACTGAATCTAACTGAATCAAAAATTTATTTATGGTAAAACGTAGCTAAAAGAACGGATTGGATTATACGACACATCGTAAGGCATTAACAAGTCGTTAATTTGATAATGGAGGGGATTGTGTGGAGGTGGGTGGGGAAGGAATGGGGAGTGGCGGAGGGAACGTAGACCAAGACTATACTATCGTAAGCAGGTTCAAATGGATGTTACTTGCAGTAGCTATACAGAGACGAAGAGAACTGTACAGGATACACCAGCGTGAGAGCTGCATGAAACCACTCTTCGGACTGAAGACTATAACTACAATCACTGAACGTTCACACGGCAGCTGAATGACAGTTAATATTTCTATTACTAAATGACAATTAATTGAAACCCTCAGCTGCCGACAGGTGTTGTTGACATACCTCGATGGGGATAGCTGAAAACGTGTGTCCCGACCGGGACTTGAACTCGGGCTCTCCTGCTTACAAGGCAGACGCTCTATCCATCTGAGCCACAAAGGACACAGATGAATAGCGCGACTGCAGGGACTTATCCCTTGCACGCTTCCCGTGAGACTCACATTCCCAACTGTCCACAATCTACATACGTGAAGTTCCTAATAGATGCTTTGCCCATCCATTCATTACTCGCGCCCACTAAGGTGACGATTCCCGTAAGATTTCGGGCAACCTGTGCGCATTCGCACAGACGAAGGTGAATGGCCAGGTAGCCATTTAACTATATATGAAGATAGTAACAGTTCTCGAAAGAACAGATACCATTGATGACCGTGCGGCTTCTCCAGAATAAATGATAATTAATTGAAACCCTCAGCTGCCGACAGGTTTTGTTGACATACCTCGATGGGGACAGCTTAAAATGTGTGTCTCGACCTGGTTTCGAACCCGGGATCTCCTGCTTATATGACAGACGCTCTATCCATGTGAGCCACCGAGGACACTCTTACGAGAATCGTCACCTTAGTGGGCGCGAGTAATTAGTGGATGGGCAAAGTATCTATTAGGAACATTACGTATGTAGATTGTGGACAGTTGGGACTTTGAGTCTCACGGGAAGCGTGCAAGGGATAAGTCCCTGCAGTCGCGCTATTCATCTGTGTCCTCTGTGGCTCAGATGGATAGAGCGTCTGCCTTGTAAGCAGGAGATCCCGGGTTCGAGTCCCGGTCGGGGCACACATTTTCAGCTGTCCCCATCGAGATATGTACAACACCTGTCGGCAGCTGAGGGTTTCAATTAATTATCATTTATTCTAGAGAAGCTATACGCTCATCAATGGAATCTGTTCTTTCGAGAACTATCTTCATATTTCTATTATTGTTTCTTGTGTTGACATGCCGTTGATAATATGTCACTATTCCGATGTTTAATAAATGTCACAAGTTATTACTCTAACTTGATGATACTTTAGAGCTGAATTAGTCATCCAAACAACGTAATGTCAGAATTTAGAGCAGGGGATAAGAAGAAGTGGGAGCAGGGTAGCCTAAAATATTCCTTGCATAGTGTGTGGCACTGACCTGTCAACTAAACTGTCCAGATACATAGTTTTGTGTCAGGGAAGCCATGAGTCCGACACAACCATATAGTCTTGCTTGACAGTCGCACAATCGAGTAACCAAAAGATCAAGAAGTGTAGCACTGACAGATATCCGGAAAAGGATATCATCAAAGTGAAAAAGTTTACGCAGTGCGACACGTTTCTTTCCTTAATATCTGCGCACTGCGCAGGTGTAGCATGCACTGGTAAATCACAATGTTAAAGAGAGCGCGCTTGCGTCTTTTAGAAAGAACGTTGTAGAGAAGATGCAGAACTGAATGGGTCAAAGTGTTATCACTGAGTTATATGTGGCGTATAAACTGGCCAATAAGCGTGACCTCGCTCCTGCATCGTGTAAAACTGAACTTCGAGAACTCGTGTTGGAAGCAAGTTAGAAGCTATCAAAAATACTAATTTATTGTCAAACGAAACAAATTATTTCGATTTATGCTACTTTCAGGGAAGATGCAGTTATTACAGTGTTGCTGACTGCTTCATGCAGCTCACATCGACAGTAAAAAGTTCCGAGTGGACGATGCTACGGAGAACGCAGTATTCTGTGAATTGAACTTTCCCTCTGACGCCGCTGCGGTCATGAAACGTGTTGTTAATGCCTTACGAGAGTTTTATTTTCTTGAATCTTTGAGCGTTCATGCTTCGTGAGCTCGATACGATCAGGAAGCTACCGGCGATACTTGTCAAGAAGTCAATAACCCTTTCTCAACTGCACGCAATGGGAAAGCAAGCAGCAACACGTGTTCTTCGATATCCGTAGTCGCCATTGTATAGTAAATTCTCGTGGACTGGTGGCCTGGAGCGAGATGAAGACCAACTGCCAATAACATAAGCTAGCGTCACATGCACATCTTCCTCTCCATCTCCTTCCTATTAAACCCCCACGCGATTACTCGTTCTCTCCAGGCATACGTGAATCACGTGGGTGAAACCTGGTTGGTAGCTACTCAGAGAGCGCACAGGATAAGGTTGTGATTGTGGATGGGCCGTGAACAGTTACTGTGAGTTGCACAATCAAACACACAGCTTTATTTTTCTAATAACCACTTATTCACACATTGCTTTAAAAGATCACAACTAAACAATACAGCTGAAGGCCTAGTTAAAGAACTTGAGATGCTTGCTGGGCTGAACGCCCAATACCACACCAAAAACAAGAATGGCTGAAGGCCTGGCTTAGAAATCAAAATCAATTAAAAATAGAAGGAATTTTTTTCTTTCTAAAAAAACCATGCAATTGAAAACAATTAGCGGCTGAAGGACTACACTACATGTCTGAAGGGCAACTATAATTAAAACACATTAATAAACAATTTTTTCAACCAATAAATTTCTTTTTAAACTTACAACAGAATGGCCGAAAGCCTAATTAAAGAAATGTTAACTTATTGCATGGCTGAAGGCCACAAACAAATTTGAAACAATGGCTGAAGGCCTGAACAACAAGTCAGACAAGCAATTTAAAATAAACCCCTTCCTTCTTATAAAAAACTTTCCTTGAAAGAATACACACGGCTGAAGGCCTTGTTAAAAGGGGTTCACGCAGATCCTCGGCTGAAGGCCACGCATAACACGTCGAACAAGTAATGGCTTACGGCCTGGATTACAAACAATTTCAGATAGAACCAATTTGAAGGAATTTTTTTTTCTTTTTTAAAATAAAATCAATCTTCAAAATTTTAATTTAACACTGCTGAAGGCCTCTACGTAAAGTTTAAAAAGAACAGAATTAATACACGGCCGAAGGCCTCTCAGAATATTTCAAACTAAAATGAAAATCACAATCTAAAACCAACAGATAAAGCGGTGCTCGGAAGTGTTCCAAGGGTCGGTCTGAGAAGGTACCTCAAACGTAAGGTGAGGTGAGACAGGCAGCCAAGAATTGAAGTTAAGTAATCGGATGGCAACCCAAAGTAGGGATGGCCCAAGGACCGACCAGCAATTTAACCCATTCACTTCCGTCCGACCAACGGCCCAACGATGGAAAATACCGGCCGAGGACGAGGATACGAACAGCACTATGTCTTCAGAAACTGGCGTCTAAAAACAGCCAAGGGAACAATAACCACTCTAAGCAAAATATGAACCAAACAACTTAAAAGGCTTTCGAACTACACGCCGTGCCGGACAGCATCAACACGACGAGGAAAGGCACACTGCCGGAAAACTACGCTAACGACCAGGACAGGTAACTGGGGCGTTAACGGCCACAGGGCAGAAATACCCGTGGTGCACTTCACTGGCAAGTAACAGTCAATTTAATAATTAATTACAATGTAGGAAGACGACTGCAAGATTTCGCCGATTCCAACACATCATACGTTGCTGCTAGACCGAACGGCCCAGGGAGCAACAACCCGCAAATGAACGAAGAGATGTCACAATAGCTGAGGTTTCATAACAGGCTAACTGATCACTCAACTTCAGCGTCCAGGTTCGGTGGGCAACGAACTTGTCGCTCTCGCGGCTAACGCCTCACGATCCGACATCGCTTGCACGCCACCAACGGTCCCGGCCTGGCCTCGCGCCGCGGAGACTTGCTCGCTGCTCCGTCCCAACCGACCGACTCAATCCAGCACACATACAGTATTAAAATAACTGCTCAGTCAAAACGACACAAGCTACACACGGTTCGGCGAAACACTTTTACAGACAACTCGAGCAATACTAAAACCAGTCACTGTGGAACAACTAGGAGGAATCACAAGTCGATAACACAGAGAACCTGGAAGCGGTCGGCGACGAAATACACGTCATCCGATGAGACGACTGACCGAACGACCAACCAAGGTCGTCCACACGCAAGTCATGTGTGCCGGCAACGGTCGGGTGAGTCATGGCTGTCCGGACCTCACTGCTGCGCCGTCCCAACTCAACTCCCCTCGACAAACGACGACCCGGAAATACTAGCGGTCGCTCCGAAGATAGTACAACAGTGCTCGTATCGATAAGCGCTTCTGCTGCCACTCAAGGGCAGGCAAGCCAGCAACTTAGTGACGCCAGTAAATCGGATAAGAAACGAGACGGGAATACCGCACGGCTCACTGGTATTCACAGGCACATTCGAGAGTCAGTGGCTCTTCGAACGGAAAGATTTCAGAAGACTTCCGGGAACAGTGGAGACAGCAGAGAAATGGCTGTCCCTCCTAAGAGACGTCAGGCGCATTTTATCTGGCGTGTCAGCAGATATTTGCAGTTCAGTTTCTGCAGTGTTTAGCTGGAGCCACTCCATGCAAATACTGCTCATCACTTCTTTCGTGCGATGCCCAGTCACGACGGAAAGCGTCAGTTTCTTTTCCGCTACGAACAAAATGGTTTTTAAAGCGGAATTTTACATTCTCATTCGATAGATCGGTGCCAAATTAGTCTAATGCGATATTCGTTTTTACTATATGTATTAACAGGGAAGTACAACACGAAGAATAACCAGTACTCTAGCAGCATCAGCACCGCCTTGGCCCACGCTTACTGCTACGGCCACACAAATGGTTCAAATGGCTCTGAGCACTATGGGACTTTACTTCTGAGGCCATCAGTCCCCTAGAACCCAGAACTACTTAAACCTAACTAACCTAAGGACATCACACACATCCATGCTGGAGGCAGGATTCGAACCTGCGACCGTAGCGGTCGCGCGGTTACAGACTGTAGCGCCTAGAACCGCTCGGTCACATCGGCCGGCTACGGCCACACAGTAGCGCTGCTCAGCCTCTGCTGGAGTACTGGATACTCTTCGTTGTTCTACTGCCCCTGTTAATACATATAGATAAAACGAATATCGCATTAGACTAATTTGGGACCGCTCTATCGAAAGGGCACGTAAAATTCAGCTTTAAAAATTGTTTTGTTTGTAACAGGAAACAAAAGGGCGCCTTCCGTTGAGACTGGGCGTCGCATGAAAGACGTAATTAGCAGTATCTGATCAGGATGACTCCAGCTAAAAATTGTAAATATAGAATTGCAAATATCGGCCGAAACATCAGAGAAAATGCACTTGACAACTCTTAAGAGCCGGCCGGGGTGGCCGAGCGGTTCTAGGCGCTACAGTCTGGAATCGCGCGACCGCTACGGTCGCAGGTTCGAATCCTGCCTCGCGTATGGATGTGTGTGATGTCCGTAGGTTAGTTAGGTTTAAGTAGTTCTAAGTTCTAGGGAACTGATGACCTTAGAAGTTAAGTCCCATAGTGCTCAGAGCCATTTGAACCATTTTTTGAACTCCTAGGAGGGCACCCTATATACACATTGTCGTCGACGATAACCACATTGTCCTCCTCGATAATCCCTCGGCGCTTCTTTCTGGTGGCAGAAGCGACAGTGTGGAAGAATGGTTGCCGGCATTGGTGGTTGCACCTAGTGGCATGAAATCCAGAAGCGGCCCGCGACAGTCCCACAAGACCGTTAACATCACTTTCCTAACAGCTGGAACTGAACGGATCTCTCTCTCTTTTTTCCATCAGCCAAGCCAAATGTTGCCAAACCTTACTCTGGTGCTTCGATTTCGACGTGAAACGGATTATCCACGTTCCATCGCCAGCAACAATACGCTACAAGAAACTGTAACCATTGCAGATAATTCAGTGAAGCAATCATTCGCTTGCTTTTGACCTGGTCATGCAACTGCTTAGGCACCCACTGACACTCCAAGGACCCCTGAACGACGCCGTAGACACTCCCATAACAAATTCCAAGTTCCCGGGAAATGTCCTTGAGGTGCATACACCGATCTCCGTTCATCATTACATCAACGCGGGAAATGTTGTCGCCAGTCAGCGGCCAACGCTTCTAGAGCGCTCATTGTCATACAAGTCTTCACGGCCTTTTGCGAACTCACAACACCAACGCCACCACCACCATCACCACCACCACCACCACCACCACCACCACCACCACCACTATCACATGGTTCGTCCAAGCGAGACACTTTTCGGCATACGTGAGCTGCATCTCTCTGTGTATTTCGATGGGCTTTCGGCTTATAGAAAACGAATCACATTTCGTTGCTCGTAAGACGTGAGGCAATACTGACCCTACGACTTATCTTAGGAAATCGATTAGGGGAAAAAACCTACGTTTCTAGCATTTGTAGACTTAGCGAAACGTTTGACAATGTTGGCTGGAATACTCTCTTTCAAATTCTGAAGGTGGCAGGGGTAAAATACAGGGAGCGAAAGGCTATTTACAATTTGTAAAGAAACCAGATGGCAGTTATAAGAGTCGAGGGGCATGAAAGGGAAGCAGTGGTTGGGAAGGGAGTGAGACAGGGTTGTAGCCTATCCCCGATGTCATTCAGTCTGCATATTGAACAAGCAGTAAAGGAAACAAAAGTGAAATTTGGAGTAGGAATTAAAATGCATGGGAAAGAAATAAAAACTTTGAGGTTCGCCAAAGACACTGTAATTCCGTCAGAGACAGCATAGGAGTTGGAAGAGCAGTTGAACGGAATGGACAGTGTCTTGAAAGGAGGGTATAATATGAACATCGACAAAAGCAAAACGAGAGTAATGGAATGTAATCGAATTAAATCGGGTGATGCTGCAGGAATTAGATTAGGAAATGAGACGCTTAAAGTAGTAAATGAGTTTTGTTATTTGGGAAGCAAAATAACTGATGATGGTCGAAGTAGAGAGGATATAAAATGTAGACTGGCAATGGCAAGGAAAGCATTTCTGACGAAGAGAAATTTGTTAACATCGAGTATAGATTTAAGTGTCAGGAAGTCGATTCTGAAAGTATTTGTATGGACTGTAGCCATGTGCGGAAGTGAAACGTGGACGATAAATAGTTTAGACAAGAAGAGAATAGAAGCTTTAGAAATATGGTGCTACAGAAGAATGCTGAAGATTAGATGGGTAGATCACATAACTAATGAGGAAGTATTGAATAGGATTGGGGAGAAGAGAAGTTTGTGGCACAACTTGATTAAAAGAAGGGATCGATTGGTAGGAGATGTTCTGAGGCATCAAGGGATCACCAATTTAGTATTGGAGGGCAGTGTGGAGGGTAAAAATCGTAGAGGGAGACCAAGAGATGAATACACTAAGCAGTTTCAGAAGGATGTAGGTTGCAGTAGGTACTGGGAGATGAAAAAGCTTGCACAGGATAGAGTAGCATGGAGAGCTGCATCAAACCAGTCTCACGACTGAAGACCACAACAACAACAAGCCCTTGAGCGTGTGAAGCACAACCGCCGTCTTCAACAGCTGGCAGGAGCTACCGGCAGATTCGGCCGAGCTGGACCAATAAAGGTACACCGCTGGGAATGGACGTTATTGATTTCGCATTTTGACCCGAATTTGGCAAAAATAGGGGAGGGGGCAGGGCAAAGACTTTCTGATTCGGTAAAGTCATGCGTCAAGGCTTGACTTCGCGGAGTAGTCTCCCTCAGTTTCGTCTCGAGCTCACTGATCGTCCCCACCTGAGAGGGTCGAGCAGTAACACAGGCAGTTCACGGAGCGAACGTCAACTGTTTCTGCAATGGCTCTGCCGCCACACAGCCTCTTCGCCCAGTATATATCGACTAAAGCAGTCGAACCGACCGCTTTGCCGAGCGGTTGTAGGCTCCTCAGTCTGGAACCGCGCGACCGGCACGATCGCAGGTTCGAATCCTGCCTCGGGCATGGATATGTGTGATGTCCCTAGGTTAGTTAGGTTTAATTAGTTCTGATGATCTCAGATGTTAAGTCCCTTAGTGCTCAGAGTCATTTTTGACTAAAGCAGTCGGCAGCCTCTGCTTAGATGCGCGCGTGGTTGCGCAGGCGAGAAGCGTGCCGCGCGTCGGCGCCTTACCTGCAGTGAGTGAGTGTCCAGTCTCCTGTTTCGCGGGCTCGCTCGCAGCAAACGGCGCGTCACGGCGACCCTGCACTGCTCTCAGCTGCGGATACGTCCCGCCTGCTGCTCGCTGCGGAGCGTGGCGTCCAACATACGATGAGCACAAGGACGCATGGTGATCGCCTCCCAGTAGCTTGCTATCCGTTGCCATAAAAGACCGATTATAAGACGGTTGCAAACAATGTAATTACAGGCCCTCCAACCGTTTAACAAACCGCATTCTCGGCGGTTACTTCCAAAAGCTGTTGCACTTGACTCTGCACCACACCAATGCTTCTTAACAAAGAAACTGCCCAGTCAAATTAATACACTACTGGCCATTAAAATTGCTACACCAAGAAGAATGCAGACTGGACAAATATATTATACTAGAACTGACATGTGATTACGTTTTCACGCAATTTGGGTGCATACATCCTGAGAAATTAGTATCCAGAACAACCACCTCTGGCCGTAATAACGGCCTTCATACGCCTGGGCATTCAGTCAAACAGAGCTTGGATGGCATGTACAGGTACAGCTGCACATGCAGCTTCAACACGATACCACACTTCATCAAGAGTAGTGATTGGCGTATTGTGACGAGCCCGTTGCTCGGCCACCATTGACCAGACGTTTTCAATTGGTGAGAGATATGGAGAATGCGCTGGCCAGGGCAGCAGTCGAACATTTTGTGTATCCAGAAAGGCCCGTACAGGACCTGCAACATGCGGTCGTGCATTATCCTGCTGAAATGTAGGATTTCGCAGCCAACATGGCGATGACGGATACACGCTTCCAATGTACGTTCACCGCTATGTCGCCGAACACGGATGTGACCATCATGTTACTGTAAGCAGAACCTGGATTCATCCGGAAAAATGACGTTTTGCCATCCGTGCACCCAGGTTCGTTGTTGAGTTCACCATCGCAGGCGCTCCTGTCTGGGATGCAGCGTCAAGGGTAACCGCAGCCATGGTCTCCGAGCTGATAGTCCATGCTGCTGCAAAAGTCGTCGAATTGTTCGTGCAGATGGTTGTTGTCTTGCAAGCGTCCCCATCTGTTGACTCAGGGATCGAGTCGTAGCTGCACGATCCGTTACAGCCATGCGGATAAGATGCCTGTCATCTCGACTGCTAGTGGTACGAGGCCGTTGGGATGCAGCACGGCGTTCCGTATTACCCTCCTGAACCCACCGATTCCATATTCTGCTAACAGTCATTGGATCTCGACCAACGCGAGCAGCAATGTCGCGATACGATAAACCGCAATCGCGATAGGCTACAATCCGACCTTTATCAAAGTCGGAAACGTGATGGTACGCATTTCTCCTCCTTACCCGAGGCATGTTTTACCAGACAGCGCCGGTCAACTGCTGTTTGTGTATGAGAAATCGGTTGGAAACTTTCCTCATGTCAGCACGTTGTAGGTGTCGCCACCGGCGTCAACCTTGTGTGAATGCTCTGAAATGCTAATCATTTGCATATCACAGTATCTTCTTCCTGTCGGTTAAATTTCGACTGTGTAGCACATCATCTTCGTGGTGTAGCAATTTTAATGGCCAGTAGTGTATCACCACCTGTGAAAAGGGTGAATAACCACCTTTTGTAGCGCAGATGGCTACAAGATGTGGAGAAGGAGAGTCGATGAGGTTCTGCAAGAGATTGAAGAGGATGTGGAGCCATGCTGAATCCAGTGCGTTGGCCGTGCCAGTTTTCTCGGTTGAGCATCCATGGCGCACGCAGCCCGATCGAGGTGATCCCACATGTTTTCGATTGGGTGAAATCCGGGCACTTTTGTGGCCAGGAGAGTACGGTAAACTCATTCCGCTGCTCTTCGAACCACGCATGAGCACTGCAAACTGTGTGACACGTTGCGTTGTCTTGCTGGTAGATGCCATCAAGATGAGGAAAAACAAACTGCATGTGGGGGTGGACATTTCCCCAAGAATAGACGCATGCTGTACTTGCGTTGATCCCTTGCGCCTTCCAGAACGACGGGATCATCCAGGGAATGCCACAAAAATATTCCCCAAGCCATAACAATGCTCTCTCGTCATGCCTGAACCCTTCCGACAGTTGTTGCACGGTGATAGCTTTCTGTCCGATGAAGCATAAAAGATGGTTCACCTGAAAATGCCACATGTCGCGTCTCGGTGGACATCCAGTTGTGATACTGGCGTGCAAATTCCAGCCTTCGTTTCCGATGAACAGCAGTCAGCATGGGCACATCAACGAGGCGCTTGCTGCAGAGGTCTATTTCGCCGAAGGATCGTTGAGTAGACGCTGTTGTTAGTTCATCTGTGCACTCAGCTGCTCAACAGTTTCGCATCTATTCGCGCGTACACATCTCCGCAGCTGTCGTTCACTTCTCCTCTATGGCCCATGGTGCATGCCAGTGCTCCATGAGATCCACAGCGCAGTGCACAACGGCGCTCAGGTTGATGCCGTGTTCCTTGATTTCAGTAAGGCATTTGACACCGTCCCGTATTGCCGTTCAATGAAAAAATTTCGAGCTTACGATCGTAGCAGACTTCCGATTGGATTCAAGACTTCCTTGCAGATAGAACTCAACACGTCACTCTTAACGGAACTAAATCGACGGATATAAATATCCAGAGTACCACAGAGAAGTGTGATACGACGGTTGCTGTTTACAATATAAAGGGTGTAAATTTAAAGTTGACAAACCAGAATAACTCGAAAAATAAGCTTAACACGAAAAAATGTGTAGAATGCAAAGTTGATTATTTTCGAGGAGTACATCTGCTGGTGCTAAAATTAGCCCGCAATCCCAGCTCGTTGGGGGTGGAGCGGGAGACAACTTTAAAATTTCAAATGGGAACCCCCATTTTTTTATTGCAGAATCAGATTCTGCATAAAAAAATTACGTACATTTTGTCTTAAATATTTGTTTTGATTCTTGACAGTTGGCGCTGTGATTCAAGAAAATCCATGTTCTCATTTTTACATGGTAAATGGTTACGGATAAATAAAAAATACTTATTTACTTCGTAAATTTTGATTCGTTAAAACTAGTCAGATGATTTGTTTGATAATTAAAAGTAGTGTGGCCTAATGACCACAAAACAAACAAAACTTATGTGAATCTGCACAAATAATTAATATTTGATCAACATCTGCAAAACTCTTAATTCTTCTCTCTCAAATCCCACCTTCCGTAGTGGCCGAGCGGTTCTAGGCGCTTCAGTCTGGAACAGAGCGACCGCTACGGTCGCAGGTTCGAATCCTGCCTCGGGAATGGATATGTGTGATGTCCTTAGGTTAGTTAGGTTTAAGTAGTTCTAAGTGACTGATGGCCTCAGATGTTAAGTCCCATAGTGCTCAGAGCGATTTGAGTGTCTCAAATCCCACCCTATGTGGAGAGAGGGTTTTAGTTTTAAAGTTGCCTCCCGCCCCACGCCCAGGGGGCTGGGAGGGCGGGCTAATTTTAGCACCAGCAGATGTCCCCCTCGAAAATAATCAAGTTTAGATTCTACAAATTTTTTCGTGTGAAGCGTATTTTTGGAGTTATTCTGTTTTATCAACTTAAAATTTACACCCTGTATATAAATGATCTAGTCGAAAGCGTCGGAAGCTCTTCAAGGCTATTCGCAGATGATGCAGTTGTCTATACCAAAGTAGCGGCGTCAGAAGGTAGTAAGAATTTGCAGAACGACCTGCAGAGAATTGATGAATGGTGCAGGTTCTGGCAGTTGACCCTGATTGTAAATAAACGTAACATATTGCGAATAGATAGGAAATGGCTCTGAGCACTATGGGACTTAACATCTATGGTCATCAGTCCCCTAGAACTTGAACCACTTAAACCTAACTAACCTACGGACGTCACACAACACCCAGTCATCACGAGGCAGAGAAAATCCCTGACCCCGCCGGGAATCGAACCCGGGAACCCGGGCGTGGGAAGCGAGAACGCTACCGCACGACCACGGAATAGATAGGAAAATAAATCCACTACTGTACAGCTACACTATTTATAACAAACAGCTGGAGACAGTGTCTGCCATAAAATAACTAGGCGTAACTATCCAGAGCGACCTTAAGTGGAATGACCACATAAAACAGATAATGGGAAAAGCAGACACATCGGAAAAATCTTAAGGAAATGTAACTCAGCCACGAAAGAAGTGGCTTATAAGCCGCTTGTTCGGCCGATTCTTGAGTATTGTCCATCTATCTGGGATCCCTATTAGGTAGGACTGATAGAGGAGGTAAGATCCAACGAAGAACGACGCGTTTCGTCATGGCACCGTTTAGCTCGCGCGATAGCGTAACAGAGATGCTAATCAAACTCCATTGGCAGACTTTACAAGAGAGGCGTTGTGCATCACAGAGAGATTCACTATTGCAATTTCGGGAAAGCACTTTTCAGGAAGAGTCGAACAACATATTAATTCCCCCCCACATAAATCTCGCGTATTGACCACGGGGAGAAAACTCGAGAAATTAGAGCCAATACAGAGGTTCACTGACAATCATTCTTCCCATGCACTATTCGCGAGTGGAACAGTGTTGGAGGGTTACATTGCCTTGTTTTGGGAAATAGACCAAACAGCGACGTCATCGGTCTCATCGGATTAGGGGAGGACGGGGAAGGAATTCGGCGGTGCCCTTTCAAAGAAATCATCCCGGCATTCGCCCGGAGTGATTTAGTGAAATCACGGAAAACCCAAATCAGGGTGGCCGGACGCGGGATTGAACCGTCGTCCTCCCGAATGCGAGTCCAGTGTGCTAACCGCTGCGCCACCTCGCTCGGTAGGGTTGGAGGGATCAGATGGTGGCACTGAAAGTACCCTCCGCCACACACCGTTAGGTGGCTTGCGGAATGTGACGTAGATGCCTCAGCACAGATTCTGGGTAGCGCCATTTTGCCATGCGTGGTGCTCTTCAACAACGGAACGCAAACATTTCACAAACTTCGCCGTTTCGGAAGCGCATCCACCCTTTGCCGAGAGTCCAATGATTATTCCCTTTTGGACGTCAGATAAATCCCTCCTTTTTTGCATTAGGACAACGATTGCACTGTTTTCCGCATCCCCCTGGCACGCTTTATATACTCTCGACTGCTAGTGCTGCCACCTGCCGTCCGTGAGTGAGTATTGCAGTTGTCTTCAAACTTAGGCGGTAGTCACATTAATGTGGTTGGACCTTGTCTATGGCAACAACAGAACCGGAGGTGTTACACGAAACTCGCCGCTGGTGACTCAGCCCTGCACGCAACAGTCCATTAGGAAGCAATCACAGCACCATCGTTCTCGTCATACCCGCGGAACTACAGCGGGAAGCAGAGAAGCCACCATAGCAGCAGGGTAACAGCGCCTCCTTGGTTTCTAAAGTATGCAAACCTCAACATTGGACTTGCCCCCTCTTTTGATCTCTAATAGCGACGTTGTTGCCATCCTCTTGATGTGTCTGGGTGCTACACGTATATATGCTGTTTCTGAGCACCAGCAAATTGAGAATCACAGGAAGACCCGTTGTTAACTGTGTGATCCGTTGCAATAAAATAATGAGAAACATCATATTCGTGGTAAAAGAACTTTTGTAACTTGCGTATTATGAGAGTATGCTATTTGAAGGCAGCAATGCACTGAGGATGCACCCAAAACGCATTGTTCTTGGTACAATTTGTTATAATTAAATTTCAGTTAGTAACATAGCTACAATTAAAGCTTTCAACAAGTGGTAAGATTGGTAAGATCCTAGGAATAGCAGTTAACTACAAAATGTTGGTTTAGCATGGTGAGTAAGCCGGCACGGTAACAGCGTGTTCGGTCAGAGGGTTGGGTGCCCTCTGTAAAGAAAAAAAAAGCTGAGTTAATGTATCAACGCTGAACTGAAATGGGTGTCTTGCGACGTCCGCATCGAGCAGATGCAACGAACGGAAACGAACAAAATGAGATTAAAAAAAAGAAAAAGGTTGCGTTACTGATACATGGAATTTTTATGTTTGGGCGGTGGTTCGCGACTCGCCAGTACGTAAATTTTTTTTCCTAACATTTGCGTTTTTATTAGGTTCTGTTATTTTATTATTAGTTTAATATAAGTATATACTATAATTTTTGACGTTATGTAAATATAAGTTCACCTTTCTTTGGTTGTACGATTGGCTTGATCTACAGGACACGTTGCGCTACTTGTGTAAAGCTATTTTGCTCCTTTTTCTTTTATGCTTCGTAATTCACGTGTTGCAAAGATTCTGGTACTGGGTAGGAACAGTGATCAAGTAAGACTGACCTTAGAGTTTTACTAAAATGTGGGGATGATGAAATAATGTTTATCTTATGTGAAGAAGTATTGCAAATTTTTATCGCACTGTTTGTAATGGAACTTTTATAAGCCTGTGTCCTTATTGATTGGACATGGTACTTTCCTTTTCGTGGACAGTGGAGGAAATGTGCGTTTTAATAGAGCTAACCTGGGAATTTTACGCGCGCTAACCTGGGAATTTTACGCGCGCCCGTTTAGCAAATAGTGTGATTTACGAACTAGAAACTTCCCGCAACTGCCGCCGGAGTGCGCTGCGATCGCGTGTACCACGTTGAGACCCACGCACCTATGCACAAGTCGCATCGTTTCTGAGCGTTCAGCAGCACGTTGAACTTAGCACGCTCAACGTTGACGTTCGACAGCACGGTCCGTGTGCCGACGGCTTAAGGCACTTAGAGTATCACCCCACGACACTGCTATGACCCAGATGTGAATGTGTGGCAGCGCTTGCGATAGCGGTCTCCTGCAGACAGCCAGCATTGAATTCCAGGCTCCATTTTGCTGCCCCCTCAGCAAGACCACCGCAGTCTGGCTGCCTCCCGCTTCTGACGCTCCGCTGCACCGCCAGCGGCGGCCTCGTGCAGCGCCAGCTGCTGGGAGGACACGCATTCTTGGCAGCCGTGGCTCGCTGCTGCCCCCACGGCCGACTGGCTCGTAGGCGGTAGACCCGTGTCGCACGAGCGACTTTCTGGTTAAAGCGACTACTGGTGGGTGCACATCACGTACCAGTGCTCATTTACACGTTCCCTAAAGAGTGCAGCCACGCGCACGCGAAATCGAACGGAAAAAGTATTGTATCGTTAGACGAGCCAAGGAGCGCACATCAGTCGTGCACGCACAGAGCGTCGAGTGCTAAAAGGAAAATAGCAATTCTTGCTTTCTTTGCGGCCGCTGTATTATATGCCGCGGAAGTTAACAACACGGAAAGAAGAAAACCGTCACGGTGGGTGAAAAAGGGGACGAGCAGATGGGAGGAGAGCGAATTCTTGAAATTTCTTCGAAAATAGCTTCTTTCATGGGATGAACAGTCGTTTAGAAATTAATTGAGGATGACCAAGGCAAGCTCGCCGGACAAAAAATTAATCATCCCGGAGCGAACGCGCAGATGGATCGTTAAACCTTTACAGATGGCGCAGCGATCGAGTCACGTGATCACCCGCGTGCCCACTGTCTATACGTGAGCATGACTAGAAGAAGGGATCGGTTGATACGACCCATTTTAAGACAGAAAGGCATCACCAATTTAGTACTGGAGGGAAGAGACGGGGGGGGGGGGGGATCATAGAGGAAGACCAAGGGATGACTGCAGTAAGCAGATTTAGAAGGATGTAGTACTCTGTTGTTACTTGGAGATGAAGAGGCTTGTAGAGGATAGAGTAGCATGGAGAGCCGGCCGGTATGGTCGAGCGGTTCTAGGCGCTTCAGTCCGGAACCGCGCTGCTGCTACAGTCGCAGGTTCGAATCCTGCCGCGCACATGGTTGTGTGTGATGTCCTTAGGTCAGTTACGTTTAATTAGTTCTAAGTCTAGGGGACTGATGACCTCAGACGTTAAGTCCCATAGTGCTTAGAGCCGTTTGAACCATTTGAGTAGCATAGAGAGCTGCATCAAACCAGTCTTTGCACTGAAGACCACAACAACAATAACAAAAAGGTGATAGAAGCTCTTGAAGTGTGGTGCTTCAGAAAAATGCGGAAGATTACAGAATGTACGCTGGTATGAAACTTCCTGGCAGATTAAAACTGCGTGCCGGACCGACACTCGAATTCGGTACCTTTGTTCTCCACGTGGAACTGCTCTACCAAAAAGTCTCGGTCCGCAACACAAGTCTAATCTGCCAGGAAGATTTGATGGGTAGGGCGAAGGAGGTACTGAATCGAATTGTGCACAAGCTGACCAAACTTCGGTTGACAAGACACATCCTGAGGCTTCAATGGATTTTTAATTTGGTAATGGAAAAAATTTGGAAGGAGGGGGATAAAAATTGTACAGGGAGCCCAAGGCTTGAAAACAGTAATCACGTTCAAATAAATGTTAGTTGCGGAAATGAAGATGAACAAGCTAGTCTGGCACGTAGAGCTGCATCAAATTAGTCTTCGGACTGAAGACGACAGCAGCAGCAGCAGCAGCCACAACATCAACAACAACAGCAACAGAAATTACGAATCATAAAACTGTGATAAGAAACCCAGTATGTTTTCGAGATGTTACGGACAAGTCTAACATTGCATGTCGCTAGTGAATCAAAAATGGTTCAAATGGCTCTGAGCACTATGGGACTTAACCTCTGTGGTCATCAGTCCCCTAGAACTTAGAACTACTTAAACCTAACTAACCTAAGGACATCACACACATCCATGCCCGAGGCAGGATTCGAACTTGCGATCGTAGCGGTCGCGCAGTTCCAGACTGTAGCGCCTAGAACCTCTCGGCCACTCCGGCCGGCGCTAGTGAATCGAAGTCTGTCAAAATAGCATACTTTTCGTACCAGAACATCCTCACTCTCAGCACCATTTCTCTTCGAGATTTCAATGAAACGTCTTTCTCTGCAGTACTGTGAACCTAGCGATTTTCTTTATCTTCTTTCACTGTTGCCTGCGGCATACACGTTTTTAACGTGTGCTGTGTTAGGTTTGTTCCTATTATGATAATCTTTTCTTCGAATGTCAAAAAGAAACGGCTCCAGTTCAATTAAAACACTCACGTGTTGTTTGCACCAAGTTCTCACATTCAGCCTTCGTTTCTCTTGAAATCACTTCGTCAGCGCAGCGTGGGAACTGTAAAGTGCACAGCTGCAGACGTCTTCCCCGCTTCAAAGCACACTTGTGAGTGAAAGCTTCGGCTTCCATCGGTAGCATTCGCGTAACATCATATGCGCTTTCACTCGTAAGTATAGACTGGCCTATGAATCCGTACAGCATCCAGTAGCGGCTTGCCGAGGGTAACGAGTTTAGGCAGTCGGCACAATCCCCCGTGGACTCCTGTTGTGCACTGAAAGGAACGCGTTAATTGGCACTAAATCAGCCGCCAGCTACGTGCATCATCGATGACGCCGATGATCAATTGGGCCCTCGCTCTCCAGGGCTCGGTACAGGACTATTGCATTTAGTTTTGATTTCTAACCCTCATTTGATATCTGTGTTTCACTGATAATACCTGCACAACAGAGCAAATGTCGACTGTCTGCGTTGCTTTTCTTTTTGGAAAACAAACTGTTCCATTCACTCACGGTACCTGCTGTTGACAGGAATAATCACCACTTTACTCTTTGCCTTGAAGCATACATTCAGTGCTACCCTCTTCTGTCTTTGATTTGTTTCTACAAAAATGTTCAAATGTGTGTGAAATCTTATGGGATTTAACTGCTAAAGTCATCAGTCCCTAAGCTTACACACTACTTAAGCTAAATTATCCTAAGGACAAACACACACACACCCATGCCCGAGGGAGGACTCGAACATCCGCCGGGACCAGCCGCACAGTCCATGACTGCAGCGCCCCTGACCGCTCGGCTAATCCCGCGCGGCATTTGTTTCTCCGACAGCGTTAGAACTGTATACACATTACTATGGATAGGTTAGTTAATCAAGAGTGGATGGATAGTGCGTCTGCCATGTAAGCAGGAGATCCCGAGTTCGAGTCCCGGTCGGGGCACACATTTTCAGCTGTCCCCATCAAGGTATGTCAACAACACCTGTCGGCAGCTGAGGGTTTCAATTCATTATCATTTATTCTATAGAAGCTGCACGGTCATCAATGGTATCTGTTCTTTCGAGAACAGTTACTATCTTCATATATAGTTAAAGGGCTAACCGGCCATTGACCTTCGTCTGTGCGAGTGCGCACAGGTCGCCCGAACTCTTACGGGAGTCGTCAACTTAAGTGGGCGCGAGTAACGAGTGGATGGGCAAAGTATCTATTACGAACTTCACGTATGTAGATTGTGGACAGTTGGGGAATGTGGGTCTCCGGGATGCGTGCAAAGGATAAGTCCCTGCAGTTGCGCTATTCACCTGTGTCTTCGGTGGCTCAGACGGATAGAGCGTCTGCCATGTAAGCAGGAGATCCCAGGTTCGAATCCCCGTCGGGGCACACATTTTCAGCTGTCCCCATAAATGTATGTCAGCAACACCTGTCGGTAGCTGAGGTTCAAATGGCTCTGAGCACTATGGGACTTAACATCTGTGGTCATCAGTCCCCTAGAACTTAGAATTACTTAAACCTAACTAACCTAAGGACATCACACACATCCATGCCCGAGGCAGGATTCGAGCCTGCGACCGTAGCAGTCGCGCGGTTCCGGACTGAGCGGGTAGCTGAGGCTTTCAATTAATTATCACCTTTCAAGTAATTATGAGACAGTCGTGCATAGTGTACAAATGTGTAAGTACAGTACCCAGATTACGAATGCGGAATACAAATTCTCTGTAATCTTTATTTAACAATAAACAATATTTCTAGTTACATGTTCAGGTAGCTGACCACATCTGCTTAGCAAGTCTGTAACGCTATTTTGTGAACGTCTCTATGATAACACCTCTTCGTAGTTCTATAGATGGGTATTGTTTTTCCTTAAAGCCGTTTCCGCTTCGCATTCGAAAGCTGTCAAAAGCGCTGCCACATGTCGGAGATTTCACTGAATCGACTGTACGAGTGTCTTTGTAGTGAATAATAAATGCATTAAAACATCATGCATTATATGGCAGTTTTCATACATCTCATTGTTTACGACGTCATATCCGCAGAACTTTCAAAGGTAGGTGGTGGTTACCCCCCCTCCCCCCCCCCCCCCCCAGCAATTGTTGCCTTACAGGAAGGGATGTGTGTACCAAGTGGTTTGGTTGAAATCAGTCCAGTGGTTTAGGAGGAGACGTGGAAAACACACACACACACACACACACACACACATTCACAAACACATACAGCCATTTTTATGATACGTGCCAACTAATGGCATCGTTAGTTAACACAGTTAGAAAATCGTAAGATCAACATCATAGACTTAGTTAAAACTTTTTAATTGTAGTGCAATGGGCAAAGTTGTGGACTGTGAGCAAAAAGATGTTCGACTCCAGCGTTCTGCAATTGTTTTTAATCATCTCCTCGTTTTCTAAAACATCCTGGGGCTCTGTTACGATTTCAGAGAAGTATGTTCTAGCATATCCGACTCCGTAGCTGAGTGGTCAGCGAGGGAAGTCCCTGATTCGATTTGGAGTACTGCAAGGGACTTTTCCTTGGTGGGACGATTGGAACGAGGTGCCTCCAGCCTCGTGAGACCGACCGATGAGCTACTCGACATACTAATGGCGGTTCCAAGTTCAAGAAACCCGACAACGGCAGGTAGAACGCCAGCACAATGGGAGAGCAGTGCATCTGCCGTGACGCGCTGCGGCAGGCGTCTGCGCGGCTCGCACCTGCGGCCCGCATCTTACCACTTCTTCTGATGGAGGTTAAAAGCGTAGGCTGCACGTTTCCGCAGTTACACCAGTTGCACAGTAGCACTAAACTAAGTCACTAACGCACGATACTGCAAAACACTCGATGCGTGAGTACGATTTGTTTCCGGTTGTTGGCAGATATTTTGATCACTAGTACGTCACGCACTGACATAGTCATCTACATCTACATGGATACTCTGCAAATCACATTTAAGTGCCTGACAGAGGGTTCATCGAACCACCTTCACGCTCGTATAGCGCGCGGGAAGAATGAACACCTATATCTTTACGTACGAGCTCTGATTTCCCTTATTTTATCTTGGTGATCGTTCCTCCTTATGTAAGTCGGTGTCAACAAAATATTTTCGCATTTGGTGGAGAAAGCTGGTGATTCGAATTTCGTCAGAAGATTCCGACGCAACGAAAAGCGCCATTCTTTTAATGATGTCCATACCAAATCCTGTATTATTTCTGTGACACTCTCTCCCATATTTCGCGATAATACAAAACGTGCTGCCTTTCTTTGAACTTTATCGCTGAACTCCGTCAGTCCTATCTGGTAAGGAACCCACACCGCACAACAGTATTCTAAATGTGCACGGACAAGCGTAGTGTAGGCAGTGTCCTTAGTAGGTCTGTTACATTTTCTAAGTGTCCTGCCAATAAAACGCAGTCTTTGGTTAGCCTTCCTCACAACATTTTCTATGTGTTCCTTCCAATTTAAGTTGTTCGTAATTGTAATACCTAGGTATTTAGCTGAATTTACGGCTTTTAGATTAGACTGATTTATCGTGTAACCGAAGTTTAACGAGTTCCTTTTAGCACTCATGTGAATGGCCTCACACTTTTCGTTATTCAGGGTCAACTACCACTTTTCGCACTATTCAGATATCTTTTCTAAATCGTTTTGCAGTTTGTTTTGCTCTTCTGATGACTTTATTAGTCGATAAACGACAGCGTCATCTGCAAACAACCGAAGACGGCTGCTCAGATTGTCTCCCAAATCGTTTATATAGATGATACTGTCTGTCTCTGTGTGAGACCAGTTAGTAATTCATAGCTCCGACTGTGCCTATATCGTTGTATAAAATTGATGAACGAAACACAGTCTCAAGATTGATCCAGCTCTGCGCTTCCTTTTTTCCGCCATAAATTTGGCTCCTTCGCCAAATCTGTCCCTCTCAGATTAGCACTTGCACCCTATGTCTCCAATTATTTGCTGGATGCATTCCAATGTCTGTCCTCCTCTACACCTTTTACCCTCTACACTTCCCTCTACTACCAAGGAGTTATTTCCAAATGCCTTAACATATATCCTACCGCCTGTCCCTTCTTTTTGTCAGTGTTTTCCTATATATTCGTTTCCCCACCAGTTCCCCGGAGAACCTCTTCATTTCTTATGTTATCAGTCCACCTACTTTTCAGTATTCTGTTGTAGCACCGCATCTCAAATGCTTAAGATTCTTTCCCGTTCCTGGTTTTGCCACAGTCCATGTCTCACTACCACACAATGCTGTGCCCCAAACGTACATCCTCACAAATTTCTTCCCTCTTTGCTTGTGCTACCCTGCTTTTTATGTCCTCCTTGCTACATATATCATGCGTTATTTTGCTGCCTAGGTAGCAGAACTCCTTAAACTTCGTGATCCCAAATTCTGATGTTAAGTTTCTAGTTGTTCGCATTTCTGATACTTCTCAATACTTAGGTCTTTCTTCGATTTACTTTGTTCATTCTGTTCTTGAGGACAGGTATGTCATCAGCGAATCTTATCATTGATATCCTTTCACCCTGAATTTTAATCCCATTCTTGAACCTTTTTTTAATTTCCGTCATGATTTCTTCGGTGTATAGATTGGACAATAGGGGCGAAGGACTGCATCTTGATCTTATACTCTTTTTAATCCGAGCATTTTGTTCTTGGTCTTCCAGTCTTATTGTCCCCTATTGGTTTTTGTGCGTATTGTACAGGGTGTTTCAAAAATGACCGGTATATTTGAAACGGCAATAAAAACTAAACGAGCAGCGATAGAATTACACCGTTTGTTGCAATATGCTTGGGACAACAGTACATTTTCAGGCGGACAAACTTTCGAAATTACAGTAGTTACAATTTTCAACAACAGATGGCGCTGCGGTCTGGGAAACTCTATAGTACGATATTTTCCACATATCCACCATGCGTAGCAATAATATGGCGTAGTCTCTGAATTAAATTACCCGAAACCTTTGACAACGTGTCTGGCGGAATGGCTTCACATGCAGATGAGATGTACTGCTTCAGCTGTTCAATTGTTTCTGGATTCTGGCGGTACACCTGGTCTTTCAAGTGTCCCCACAGAAAGAAGTCACAGGGGTTCATGTCTGGCGAATAGGGAGGCCAATCCACGCCGCCTCCTGTATGTTTCGGATAGCCCAAAGCAATCACACGATCATCGAAATATTCATTCATTCATCTCATTTTTGAAACACCCTGTGTATTACTCGTCGTTCTCTAGGGCTTATTCCTATTTTTCTCAGAGTTTCAAACATCTTGTACCACTTGACACTGCCGAACGCTGTTGCTAGGTCAACGAGCGTGTCTTGATATTTCTTCAGTCTTGTTTCCATTACCGGCCGGGATGACCAGGCGGTTCTAGGCGCTACAGTCTGGAACCGCGCGACCGCTACGGTCGCAGGTTCGAATCCTGCCTGAGGCATGATGTGTGTTATGTCCTTGGATTAGTTAGGTTTAAGTGCTTGTAAGTTCTAGGGGACTGATGAACTCAGAAGTTAAGTCCCATTGTGCTCAGAGCCATTTGAACCTTGCTTCCATTATGAAGAGCTACGCGAGAGCTGCCTCTCCGGTGTCTTCATCTTTCCTAAAGCCAGACTGACCGTCATCTAATACATCCTCAATTTTCTTTTCCATTCTTCCGTACATATACATGTCAGTAGCTTGGAGGCATGAACGATTAACCTAATTGAGGGATTTGTTTTCCAACTTATCTCCCTCTCTTCGGAACTGCGTGGATGGTATCTTTCCGAAAGTCTGAGGGTACGTCACCAGTCTCGTAGATTCTACATACGAACGTGAATAGTCGTTCGGTTGCCACTTCTCCCAGTTATTTTAGAAATTCAGGTGGAATATTATCTATCCTCTTTTTTTAACTCATATCTTCCATAGCTCTTTTAAATTCTGCCTCTAATACTGGATCCCTTATGTCTTCTATATCGACTCCATTTCCTGTTTCTGTCACGTTATCAAACAAGTCGTCCGCCTCGTAGAGGCCGTCAGTGTACTCTTTCCACCAGTCCGGTTCCTCCTCTGCGTTTAACAGTAACATTTCCGTTACAGTCTTATGTTAATGTTGCCGCCCTTGTTTTTAATTTCACCGAAGGTTGCTTTGACTTTTCTATATGCTGAGTGGGTCCAAACGACGATCATTTCTTTTACGGTTTCTTCACATTTCTCTTGCACCCATTTCGCCTTGACTTCCATGCTCTTTTTGTTTATTTCATTCCTAAGTGGCTTATATTGCTGTATTCCTGTCTTTCCCTGGACGTTTTTGTACTTCTTTCTTTCATCCGTTGAGGTATTTCTTCCGCCTTCCTTCTGCCTATATTGGTCTGTCCAACATGTGTGACGTTTTAGATGTCACCTCCTCTTCAACTGAACTCTATTGTGGCATTCCTTGTCACGCTATCGCCATCCTAAGGAAAATTCAAACGCGTCTCATTGTTCATCAGTACTGCAGCGTACCACTTCCTTTCACACTGACTCTTCCGGACGATTCTCTTAACTTACTCTTCATGACTATTAAATCGTGATCTGAGTCTCTGACCCTGGATACGCCTTACAATGCAGTACCTGATTTCGGATTCATCTGAAAGAGTACGCAAGCAAATTAATCGACACAGAACTGCTCTGGATCAGTGGGTATCGGTTCCATACTGCTTACATTGCGGACAGCAATGCTTCGACCTTGGATCTACTCCAGAGGTGCAAGATGATTGGGGATAGCAACACGCAATTTATTGTTTTGGCTGGCTACCCGAAACGATTTAACGCAGTGGGGTGAGCGTGGGTGAAAACAGAGGAACAATTGCGTCAGGGTTTGGCTACACACGGAGAGGTTGCCTGCATAATGCAACGTGGTTTGCTGCGGCGCTAATGACCTCAGTGCCGCACGGACCCGGCCTCCCAAGGAGGGGCTCATCCATCATGGAGACGGGTGCACGACACCTCTCGTCTGTGCAATGGTCGTCTACGTGTGACCTCTTGTTCCATCTCGACATCCGTTGGCCTTTTTTTCGGCGTTTGTTTCCAGAGAGCTTCTGGCACCGTTGTCGTAGGCACGCTCCTGCCACAGGAAAAACGGAAGATTTCGTGTCTGTTAAGTTTCCTGGGAAGGTCGATTTTGCACGAACCATTAGACTGACAGCACACTGAACAAAATTCCTCCCAATACTCGCCCGTGAGCCACGTGGCGCCAACACAAAAACTTGAAATTTGGAAAAGGTGTGGATCTTATACTATAGGCATTAAGAAGGGATTTTTAGAAATTCCAGCCCTAAGGGAGCGAAATAGGTGATGAATGTTTTTTTTTTTTTAATGTTGCTGTTAGGACAATTTTGAAGGTAGACCCGCGAAAATTGGTATTTGGTTTCTCCGTCAGAAGTAAATGCGTGTTTCAGTATTTTTTGAAATTTAACCCTGTGGAGGAGAAATAGCGGGTGAAAGTTTTTTGAAAATATGTCATTGCGAAAGCATTTTTAAAGCTAAATCTTTGAAAATTTGTGCTTTGCTTCTCGGTTAGAGATGAAAAAAATACGTGCTTCACTGTTTTTGGAAATTCAATCCCTAAGGGAGTGAATTAGGATCAGATTGATTCACTAACTAATTATCGTCCAACCCAAACCGCTAAGGATAGAAACTTGAAGTTTGGAAGGGGTGTAGATCTTATACTGTAGGCATCGTTTAAGAAGGGACTGTCCGAAATTCCACTCCAGAGGAGGTTAAATAGGAGACGGAAGGCTTTTTGAAAGTATGTCGACATTAAGGGACTTTTGGAGCTAGAACTACGAAATCTGATAATTGGTATCTCATTCAGAAAATAAATAATACGTGTTTCACCGTTTTTGGATATTCATCCACAAAGGGTATAAAACAGTGGGTGTAGGTTATTTAAAAATAAATAATTACAAAAGAACTACTAAAGGATTTTAAGGCAACATCTGTGACAACTGGTATTTGACTTCTCCTTCAGAAATAAAAAAAGTGCGTGTTTCAGTGTTTCTTGAAATTCAATCCCTGAGGGTGTGCGATAGGGGATGAAAATTTTTAAAGAAAATATTTCATTACATTAAAAAAATTTAAAGCTAACTTATTAAAATTCGTATAAAGAAATGTTTGTTAGGGAATGGAAGTTGGTTTGGAAATATCTCCACAAGAACGCAAAAGGCATGAGCAACAAAAACCTTGTACTTCAGTTACCAGAATCACTTTTTGGTCAGAAGTACATTCGGAAAAAACCATGTTTATATGGACTTAATTACAGCTTGGAAGATGTTGCAATTTGCGAACATCGTAAAAATTCGATCAAGTAAAAAAAAACTGCAGGCCATACAGTGTATACTGTAGTGTAACGTCTTCCCCCTCGAAGCGTCCGCTGGCCTTTCTACTGGAAATGATTAAGATATTGTTCTGTTTCACGTCACGCCAACAACGACGAGGCTGTTGAAGGTAGAATGCGAGCCTATCGAAGGAACCGTCCCGGCATTCTCCTCGGGGTGACGAAAATCCTAAATCTGCATAGCCAGACCGGGATTTGAACCGCCGTGCTCGTGGATGCGCTTCCAGTGTATCAACCACTGTGTCTCCTCTCTCGGTTCGTATTCACTCTATATTACTAAATCGCTATACCAGAATCCAGTACCAGCTGCGGGTTACCTGTCTAACAGCTTGCAGGGCCAACAAAAGCTTCATTTTCAGTATTTCGCGTGATTATTGACCGAATTTAAAATTTTGAACTGCTGACAACACCCATTCTTTAAGAGGTATACTTTTACGGTAAATGTTTTATACAATCAAAGCTAGAAACAGTGTGAGAATGAGAGCACTTGGCAACTCCCAACAAACTATACACACAACTTCCAACGGTCACGAAACACTTTGTCGCTGATACCCCCACAAATAGATGAAAGGAAAAAAGTTTATAACTTACTACATTTTCGCTGTTCATGGAGTAAAACTTCAACATGAGGCGTGACGTTTTAATTTATTACTTATTAACTATATACTCTATTCGCAACACAGTTTCCAGGCGGTATCCACATACATCAGTGAATGTACCTGAAAAACTCTATAATTCTACAACACGTTGTTCAGGAGACATGACGTCATAAACATTGAGATGCGTGAACAGTTTGCTTCCGCTCAAATTGAAGCGCAAATTTCCCAGATTATATACATCCAGTGTTTTGTAATGAGAGTACTTAGCGACTTACAACAAACTTAGTGTAATTTCATAAATTATCTAATCTTTTTCTCGCTGTTTTACACATGGGAGTTCGGTTTAAAAATGGAAGGTTTGTTGTTGTTGTGGTCTTCAGTCCTGAGACTGGTTTGATGCAGCTCTCCATGCTACTCTATCCCGTGCAAGCTTCTTCATCTCCCAGTACCTACTGCAACCTACATCCTTCTGAATCTGCTTAGTGTATTCATCTCTTGGTCTCCCTCTACGATTTTTACCCTCCACGCTGCCCTCCAATACTAAACTGGTGATCCCTTGATGCCCTACCAACCGATCCGTTCTTCTGGTAAAGTTGTGCCACAAACACCTCTTCTCCCCAATTCTATTCAATAGCTCTTCATTAGTTATGTGACCTACCCATCTAATCTTCAGCATTCTTCTGTAGCACCACATTTAGAAAGCTTCTATTCTCTTTTTGTCCAAACTATTTATCGTCCACGTTTCACTCCCATACATGGCTACACTCCATACAAATACTTTCAGAAACGACTTTCTGACACTTAAATCGATACTCGATGTTAACAAATTTCTCTTCTTCAGAAACGCTTTCCTTGAGATTGCCAGTCGAGATTTTATATCCTCTCTACTTCGACCATCATCAGTTATTTGCCCGCATCTCGTGGTCGTGCGGTAGCGTTCTCGCTTCCCACGCCCGGGTTCCCGGGTTCGATTCCCGGCGGGGTCAGGGATTTTCTCTGCCTCGTGATGGCTGGGTGTTGTGTTCTGTCCTTAGGTTAGTTAGGTTTAAGTAGTTCTAAGTTATAGGGGACTTATGACCATAGCAGTTGAGTCCCATAGTGCTCAGAGCCAACCATCAGTTATTTTGCTCCCCAAATAGCGAAACTCCTTTACTACTTTAAGTGTCTCATTTCCTAATCTAATACCCCCAGCATCACCCGATTTAATTCGACTACATTCCATTATCCTCGTTTTTGATATTCATCTTATATCCTCCTTTCAAGACACTGTCCATTCCGTTCAACTGCTCTTCCAAGTCCTTTGCTGTCTCTGACAGAATTACAATGTCATCGGCGAACCTCAAAGTTTTTATTTCTTCTTGATGGATTTTAATACCTACTCCGAATTTTTCTTTTGTTTCCTTCACTGCTTGTTCAATATACAGATTGAATAACATCGGGAAGAGGCTACAACCCTGTCTCACTCCCTTCCCAACCACTGCTTCCCTTTCATGCCCCTCGACTCTTATAACTGCCATCTGGTTTCTGTACAAATTGTAAATAGCCTTTCGCTCCCTGTATTTTACCCCTGCCACCTTCAGAATTTGAAAGAGAGTATTCCAGTCAACAATGTCAAAAGCTTTCTCTAAGTCTACATCGAAGGTTTATTGGCGTATATTAAAGTTTAGTTCCTATAAATCCCTGTTTATAACTAAGTATATTATTTAAAGAACAGAAAGTTTCAAATAAAATAGGATGCAGTGAAATTACAAAATATTGGGCTTGCTAATTCTTACATTTTAGCGTAGTGTATACTGCCATCTTTTTTTTTCCTGGTCTTCATCCTGCATCTTCACGGAGTCGGCATGTTAATGTCGACTTGGCAGTGTTGGTGGTACAGGGTGGACGGATGACCTTCTTATCGCCCTACCCGTTGATCTTCAGCATTCTTCTGTAGCACTACATTTCAAGAGCTCCTGTACTCTTCTTGTCCGTATTTCTTATCGTCCACGTTTCACTTCCATGAATGATTACACTCCAGATAAATACTCTCAGAAAGCCGGCCGCGGTGGTCTAGCGGTTCAGGCGCTCAGTCCGGAACCACGCGACTACTACGGTCGCAGGTTCGAATCCTGCCTCGGGCATGGATGTGTGTGATGTCCTTAGGTTAGTTAGGTTTAAGTAGTTCTAAGTTCTACGGGACTGATGACCACAGATGTTAAGTCCCATAGTGCTCAGAGCCATTCGAACTCTCAGAAAACACTTGAATATATGTTAGGTGTTAAGATGTTTCTCTTTTACGGGAACGCTTTCCTTTCTGTTCCCAGTCTCCACTCTGTATCCTCTCTATTTCGGCCATTATCATTTATTTCGCTCTCTAACAAGAAAAATTGTCTACTGGAGCGTCTTGTTTCTGAATTCGGCTGGCTACATTGCCCTTATCTTAATTTTACTGTTCATCTTACAATCTCTTTTCAAGACACTAACCATTCCGTTCAGTTGCTCTTCCAAAACATTCAGCAAACCTAGAAAGCTTCTATTTCGTCTTCATTTCCAAATGTCTATTTAGTTTCCTTCACTGCTGCAGGACCGTAGCCTTCCATGAATAACATGGGAAATATGCTAGGACGCTGTCCAGCTCCCTTTTCTTGTTAACTGGCTCTCATAACTGCAGTCTGCTTTCTGTACAAGATGTAGATAACCTTTCGCTCCTTGTATCCTGTCCCTGATAACTTAAAGAGTCGTAGACACTGTGTCCCAGCCAATGTTGTCAAAAGCGCTCTCTACATGTGCAATTTCCATAACTCTGAATCTGCTTTCGTTCGATCTATTTTTGAAGGCAAATCTTGCTCAGGCACTATGTCCGCACGACCGTCTTCGTGACGTCCGGTAGACGCCAACCGGAAACCGACATCTGGCCGCTGCACCTGTCGCGCGGGTTTCCAGCCAAGCAAAACATTCGCTGTCGGCTTGTCACCGTGCAGCTCGCACATATCCTGTTACATTAATGGAACGAGGCTATATATACGTATGGGCAGCCGCCTGTCACAAGCAACATATTAGCAACGTCACAGTTGTAACAGTTCAACGAGAGAGACAAGAACGGAAGCCTACGGTCTTTCATCACTCAAATGGTTCAAATGGCTCAGAGCACTATGGGACTTAACATCTAAGGTCATCGGTCCTCTAGACTTGGAATAACTTAAAACTAACTAACCTAAGGACATCACACACATCCATGCCCGAGGCAGCGTCCGGCTTTCTAGGCGCTTCCTGTATGAAATCTTTTCGGGTTATTGTCAGCCGAGTTGAGCAGTCGTGTTGTCATCAATGAGATTCACCAAGAAAGCCTGAATTCCCAAATGATGCTAGCTGCATTGCTTGCATCAGCGCTTGGTTTTCCTTTATTACATCTGGTGACGATAACGTTTTCTCTTTATTGTTGCAGGTGAGTACAGCAAAGTCGGCACCTGTCCCGCATGCTCGCTGCCACAGCTGCCCAAGCATGGTTACGACGGGCGCCGAGAGGAGCGCCACCGTCGCGTCGTCCAGAAGCAGGCAGAACCTGTTACACTCCCACGTGGAACAGCCGCATTCAGCAGTCACTGTCGTCAGTCTGTATAAAAAATGCTCCATACGGCCAAGCCTCTCCAATTCAGGGTTACCAACCGTCCGGCTTTTTCCGGACTTGTCGGGCATCTCGATGTTTCTTTTTTTAATTACGGGCTCGAATTTTTGTTTTTTTAGTAAATGTCTGTCTTTTTGGTAACGAAGTTACATGTCATCGTCTGACGAATTTCAGTGTAGCGTAATTGGGTTGAATTATAAGCTGCACACCATTGGCTATGTATTTTGTCACGAGGTTCGCTACCAGTCGTGTAGTTGTGAGAAACGTGGCATTCGTAGCCGTCGTACACCGAAATTCGATTTGAGATATTGTAGTTCATGTCGCACTGTCTCGATATTTTCAGTCGACCTATATGATTTCTCGATTCGAGATACAGTAGTTTGCCTCAGACTGTTTTGATATTTCCATGCTCTGTCTAGTTAATGTCTGATTTGAAGTGATCCGTATTCTAACTTAAATACTAGTGACAGCAGGAAAAGACAGTGCAAGTTTTCAGACAAATCAAATGTGGTGTCCTGTTCGTCTAATGTAGGGTGCCTAGGAAGCTGTTTTCTAGGATAGCTAGGCAATATACAAGCAACTCTTATTAACGGAGTTTATTAAAGTAAATTAATTGACAATACTTAACTTTACCTTTTTACAAAGAGGTGTCGCAAGCAATTGGTGACATGCAAATAATCAATGTCCTTCGATATATACAATTTCCGTCCAAGCAATTAATATAGATCACAAGTCACGACTAAATTGTTTGGACCACGGCTCGTCTTCCAGTGCGCTTCTTCTAGGGCGGCCGAGGCTATCTGGAGCGGCTAATATTCTCTTCGTATAGGTGCCGCTCCTGTCGTGATATCGTCCTGGTCAGCGTTCTATTGGCTGACGCCGTCTCACATCCTTCTCTGCTGTATCGTTTCAGGCCAACATGCCGCGGCTTGTTACTCCGAAAGATCAAAACAAAATATCAGTATTTTGTATTTGGATGAAACGGAGTTGAAGCTAAGCGCACACCGTTTGATCCGTTAATATGGGATATAAGAGTGCTATGGGCTTGGAAAGACATCTTGCACAGAATAACACAAAAGGGACAGGGTACAAATCAGCTCCACGTCTGGCTCGAACTCGAACCTCGAATCTGTGGGTAAAAGACATGCGCCTGTAGTTAGAAACGGAGAAGCCACATTGGCATACCACAGGGTTTTCCCACTATCATTCGTGCTAATCGATGGATTGTACAAGCAAATTATAAAAAACTGCATCTAAAATCTTTTTTTTTTTTTTTTTTTTTGTTTGTGGTTTTAGGGCGCAAAACTTCTATGGTCATTAGCGCCCAGCCCGTGACGTAGAAAACAGGAAAAAAACGAAATTTAAAATCAGCAGCAATGGAAACATAGTCAGAAATTTGGAGAAACTAAAGGCAGAAGGAATGCTTAAAAGTCCACTATAGAAAGGGGTTGGTTGTCCACAAAAAAAAAGCTTCAAATGACTGACGTCATTTCACTGTCACTAATAAACTGTAGAACGCGGTCAGCTGAGCGCGTGTCATCTGCTAAAATCGACGATAGATCAGGCGATAGCTGTAGACGGGAGCGTAACGGATTAAAATAGGGGCATTCAATTAAAAGGTGTCTGACCGTCCACAGCTGAGAGCAGTGGGGACAGAGTGGGGGAGGATCACCGCTTAAAAGATGTCGATGACTAAAAAGACAGTGCCCTATCCGGAGTCTAGCTAAAATTACCTCCTCCCGACGACGCGTTCGGGAGGAAGAGGTCCAAGCGCAAGGAACGGCTTTCACTTCCCGCAATTTATTGTGGGGAAGTGTTGACCAATGCGCATGCCATAAATGAGTAACTTGGCGACATAAACCGCTCCGTAGATCGGTAAACGGAAGAGACTGAAGAGCTGGCCGAGGAAGAGAGACTGCAGCGTTGGCCGCTATATCGGCCGCCTCATTTCCACAGATACCAGCGTGTCCCGGGAGCCAGAGGAACGCCACTGAGACGCCCCCCAGGTGGAGCAAGCGCAGACAGTCCTGAATTCGGTGGACCAGAGGGTGCACAGGGTAAAGAGCTTGGAGACTTAGGAGAGAGCTGAGAGAATCTGAGCAGATTACGTACTGTATCCGCTGATGGCGGCGGATGTAGTGGACAGCCTGGAGAACAGCGTAAAGCTCCGCAGTATAAACCGAACACTGGTCGGGAAGCCGAAAGTGATTTGGTGTGTCACCAACAATATAGGCACTCCCTACACCTAACGATGTTTTCGAGCCGTCGGTGTAAATAAATGTGGCGTCCGTCATTTGTGCACATAGAGCAGCAAATACCCGACGATAAACAAGTGAAGGGGTACCATCCTTGGGAAATCGACAAAGGTCTCGGAGCAGGCAGATCCGGGGACGGAGCCAAGGCGGTGCTGTACCCCAAGTTGTCAAGAAGGTTTTAGGAAAGCGGAAGGAAAGAGAATGGAGCAGTTGACGGAAGCGGACTCCCGGGGGTAGTAGGGAGGAGGAGCGGCCTGCATACCCGACATCAAAGGAGGCGTCGAAAAAAAGGTTATGGGCTGGATTAGCAGGCATGGAAGACAGATGGCTAGCATAACGACTCAGAAGGACTGCCCGCCGATTGGACAGCGGAGGTTCAGCAGTCTCAGCATAAAGGCTTTCCACAGGGCTGGTGTAAAAAGCTCCAGACACTAAACGTAATCCACGGCGGTGGATAGAGTCGAGACGCCGAAGAATAGACGGCCGAGCAGAGGAGTAGACTATGCTTCCATAATCCAATTTCGAGCGCACTAAGGCGCGATAGAGGCGGAGAAGGACCACCCGGTCCGCTCCCCAAGAGGTACCATTCAGGACACGGAGGGTGTTAAGGGAACGCAGACAGCGAGCCGAAAGATAGGAAACGTGGGAGGACCAGCACAGTTTTCTGTCAAACATAAGACCCAAGAATTTAGCGACGTCGGAAAACGGAAGGTTGACAGGACCTAGATGTAAGGAGGGCGGAAGAAACTCCTTACGTCGCCAAAAATTAACACAAACGGTCTTACTGGGTGAGAAACGGAAGCCGGTTTCGATGCTCCACGAGTAGAGGCGATCGAGACATCCTTGAAGACGTCTTTCAAGAAGGCTGGTCCTTTGAGAACTGTAGTAGATCGCAAAATCGTCCACAAAGAGGGAGACCGAGACATCAGGAAGGAGACAATCCATAATTGGATTAATGGCGATGGCAAACAGTACAACACTCAGCACGGAGCCCTGGGGTACCCCGTTTTCTTGGGAGAAAGTACGGGAGAGAGTAGTGTTCACCCGCACCCTAAATGTGCGCTCTGCCATAAATTCGCGAAGAAAAAGGGGCAGCCGGCCTCGAAAGCCCCAAGAGAACAGTGTGCGGAGGATGCCTGTCCTCCAACAGGTATCGTACGCTCTCTCCAGATCAAAAAATATTGCTACCGTTTGGCGTTTCCGGAGAAAATTGTTCATGATATAAGTGGAGAGAGCAACAAGATGGTCAACAGCAGAACGATGCTTTCGGAATCCGCATTGGGCTGGTGTTAAAAGACTGCGGGACTCCAGCCACCAAGCTAAACGGTAATTCACCATACGCTCCAAAACCTTACAGACACTACTCGTGAGAGAAATGGGGCGATAGCTAGAGGGGAGATGTTTGTCCTTTCCAGGTTTCGGAACGGGAACGACAATAGCTTCCCGCCATCGCCTGGGAAAGGTACTGTCGGTCCAAATTCGATTATAAAGGCGAAGGAGGTGACGCAGGCTATGGGTTGATAAATGCAGCAACATTTGGACATGGATACCATCCGGTCCTGGGGCGGAGGAGCGAGAAGTAGAGAGTGCATGTTGGAGTTCGCGCATGGAGAAAACAGTATTGTAGCTTTCGCGATTTTGAGAGGAGAAAGCAAGATGCCGCACTTCTGCTGCACGTTTCTTCGGGAGAAACGCTGGCGGGTAATTTGAAGAGCTCGAAATCTCAGCAAAGTGCTGACCCAATGAGTTAGAAATTGCGACGGGGTCCACTAAGGTATCATGCGCGACAGTGAGCCCAGAGACCGGGGAGAAACTAGGCGCGCCTGAGAACCGTCGAAGCCGACTCCAAACTTCCGAGGAGGGAGTGAAGTTGTTAAATGAGCTAGTAAAGAATTTCCAGCTTGCCTTCTTGCTATCGCGGATGACGCGACGGCATCGCGCACGGAGCTGCTTATATCGGATACAGTTGGCCAAAGTTGGATGTTGACGGAAAATGCGAAGAGCACGTCGCCGCTCACGTATTGCGTCACGGCAGGCCTCGTTCCACCAAGGAACTGGAGGGCGCCGGGGCAATTCGGAGGTGCGTGGTATTGAACGTTCCGCAGCTGTGAGAATAACGTCGGTAAAATGTGTGACCTCATCGTCGACGCTGGGAAAGCGACGGTCATCGAATGTCGCTAGAGACGAAAAAAATGTCCAATCGGCTTGGGCAAACTTCCAGCGTCGCGAGCGCATATATGGCAGTTGAGGCTGCAGTCGAAGAACACATGGAAAGTGGTCACTCGAGTGTGTATCATCAAGGGCGAACCATTCGAAGCGCCGAGCTAGCGGAACAGTACCGACCGCAAGGTCCAAATGGGATAAATTTGCCGTGGAGGCAGACAAAAATGTAGGGACCCCAGTGTTGAGGCAGACTAGATCCGCTTGGTGGAAGACGTCTAGCAATAGTGAGCCACGTGGACAAGGATGTGGAGATCCCCAAAGCGGGTGGTGGGCATTGAAGTCCCCAACCAGCAAATAGGGGGGTGGAAGCTGATCAAGAAGATGAAGGAGATCAGCTCGTGCCATTGGTGTAGACGATGGAATGTATACCGTACAAAGAGAGAACGTGTATCCAGAAAGGGAAAGACGGACGGCGACAGCTTGGAAGGAAGTGTTTAAGGGGATTGGGTGATAATGGAGAGTATCATGGAGCAGAATCATGAGTCCTCCATGGGCTGGAGTGCCTTCAACTGAGGGGAGGTCATATCGGACGGACTGAAAATGAGGGAGAACAAAGCGGTCATGGGGACGCAGCTTTGTTTCCTGAAGACAGAAGATGACCGGCGAGGAGGATCGTAAGAGGATCGACAATTCCTCCCGATTGGCGCGAATGCCGCGGATATTCCAGTGGATAATGGACATAGGGTGAACAGAAAATGGAGGAACGGCACCAAGGGTGCTGTCAACTCAACGACTGCTCAGAGCTTGCGACCGACAGCATGGAATGGCATTCAGTCGAAGGCAGAAGATCCTGATCCATAGGTTGGTCAGGAGCAGCTCCTGCCACCAACGATCGGCCAGTTGACCGGCCACCAACAGTGCGCCTCGGCGACACAGAAGATGGCCGAGGGCGATTTCCGCCAGGTGGTGCTGTAGATGGGACACGCCTTGGCGGAGAAGGAGAGGAACTGTGTTTCTTCGTAGCCTTCTTGGAGGTATGTTTAGATGAAGGAGGAACCGATGGTTGTGAAGTTGCAGTACGTAAAAACTCTTCACGAGAATGCTCTTTTTTTGTAGACTTGGCGTCTGACTTTTGGGCTCGAGATTTAGCAGAACCCGACGAAGGGTGAGCCATAGAGTGGGCAGGCGAAAGAGGTGAGGTTGAACGGGCGATCTTTGCGCTGGCCGATCTGACGACCGTGGTACTAAATGTGAGGTCGCAAGTCTGCGTGGCCGCCTCCTTTGTTGGCCGAGAAGAAGCAAGGACAGCGCTGTATTTTCCTTTCTGAGGCACGGTGGGATCACAAAAGAGTTGTGGATCACCTGGGGGGGCATCTAAAATCTGAGGGATCACAAAAATTATCTTGTGGAAGAACTGAAACATAAGCCATTATAACTAACGTCAAATGTACTTCACTCTGTAGATATCTATGCCAAAACTTTGAATGACAAAGTTCCATGTTTTGGCCTGGCGATAGATGCAAGTAATCATACTGCATTGGAAATGTTGCCAATTGTAATTCATCATTTTCATTGCGAAACCAGTGGTATTCGAACAAAGGTCCGTGACTTACGAAGTTGTCCAAACGAAATTCCAGACAGTATTGCCAATTGTATTACGGATAATTTGCATTTCCTTACTAATTCCCAATGCATTCGTTTTGTTGGTGACAATGCAAATGTTGAGATCGGTGCTCTTCCTCGCAGAGGAGGAAAAATGTGTATTCTGCTCTCAAACAACAGTCAAACGAAAGTATAATAGGAATTCCTTTTCGCAGGTTGGCTTGAAAATTAGTGCCAGGTACACGTGGAAAACGTATCTGGTTTCTATGAAACTTGCACTGAACACACAGAAAAATGAATGCAGGCAACTGAAGGATTCAAATGCTTCAAACGGGAAACTCAAAGACTTAAGCAACCTTTGCTTTGAGGACATTCTTCCAAGTATTCAGTACTTGCTGACCAAAGATGTGAAAATAGATTACTCGAAATTGTTTGATCAGTTCTGCAATATCAAGAATTGTGTCAAATCTGCTATGCTGGACGAAAACTCTAAGCTAGACCAACAGTAGTGTTCGTTGTTTAAAAAGCCTCAAAATAATAAAACATTTTCTGAAATTTTGAAAGTTTGCTAGTTTTTCTTTGCGATTCCTGGTAGCAATGCATCTGCTGAACGTGCGTTTTCTCTCCTAATTGCTGAGTGGGCAAAAGAGAGGAACCGTTCGTTGACAGATTCAGTCGAAGCAATTTTACTGGTCAAGTACAATTTCAGGGATGTACCCAGTGAGGAATTTTATAGCTGTAAGCTTCAAGATAATAATTTTGCTCTTCTCTCAGCAGTATATACTATTGAAAAATACACTTTCAAAGGACACACCACTGAAAAATACTGAAAATTACTTCAGGGTGATTGTATTGTATCTATTGTTTAACATTATAGCAGATTTGTGATGTATTATTTTCTGCTCTTATTGAGATTAGAGCATGTTTATTACAGCACAGAGTAAAATGCATACAATTTATTGATTCTAAAATAAGCTGTCAGGCTTTTTGTGAAGTACCGTCCAGCTTTTGATAATTTTGAGTTGATAACACTACTCCGACTGCAACGGGAAATATTCTGACTGCTTTTCAGTTTTCTACCGATCAAAATTAATGGGAAATTGAGAATTTAAAGAAGACTGAGCAAAAAATATTATTTGTCGCCAAAAGTGCCCTCAGAAGTTCTACAGAAAGCTTATAGAGTTTTGAACAGGAGGAACTACGATGAAGTTCGTGTTCTTGATACATACGTGAGGCACCTTCGTTTAATTTCTGACGTTGTACTGGTTGCTTCAGGATGATGCCTTCATGTGGAGCTGAATGTTAAATGTATAGTGGTAGTGGTGGTGGTGGTGGTGGTGATTGATGATAATGGTGATGAAGATGATTTCAAGTTGGAATGTCACTTGTCACTGCTTTTTATTGGATGAAACCCCTTAACGTGTTTCAATGTTATATAATTTTTAAAGGCAAATTAAAAAATAAAAAAATCTTCATGCTAAAATGCTGTTTACAATACTGATCTAGGTGCACATCGTGCTTCGCCATCTGCTGTGAACCACGAACAAGTGCAAACTGATTTACAGCAGAACCTACCAACGAACAGTCAGAGCCTGATACGCAAAATCAATTATATATTTCGTTCGAAAGACGGACAAAAAAAAGCTATTGAACAGGACTCATCAATGTATACATATCCTGTGAAGTGACTCCACATCATTTCGATAAAATAATTGTTCAAATTAGCTATGGAACATGCAACTAATTAACTAACTGTGGGCGGCTTAGTAACTCTCGTTCTTCCCACAGACCATTCGCGATCGGAACAGTAAAGGGCGGAGAGGGGAGTGGGGGGGGGGGGGGGGAAATTGGTGGTGATAAATAATGTATCTCTGCCAGACATCATAAGGTGGTTTGCGGAGTATAGATGTAGACGTTGGAAGTAAGGAAGTAAACTGTTTCACGTCAGCCGACAGACATTTCACGCAGTTCTCCATTACAAACACAAGGGTAGCGTGTTGTTTTTTCCACACAGCAAGTGCGCGCTTCAATAAGAAGTTTCCTGCACCAGTCTCGACTGTTGTCTTCACGCACGTCCCATTTCGCGATGAACACTCTGTTTGCGTACCTGCAGCCTTAGAGCGACCTTGCATACAGATAAGGCGGTGCTCTTTCAGCCCGCACAATACTGTATCTGAACCTACCGCATTCACCTCACATTTTTCTCCACCTGCAAGGCAGTGAAAATTCAGTTACGTTTTACTCGAACATAAACCAGCGTGCTTCGACACGGAATTGCGAAATACGTGACAATTTATTCAGCAAGTTTAAAGTCCTTAGGGCCAGAGAAGATTCGTGCGGAATAAGCGGCCTTGGCGTAGGCTTATATGCATTTCACACAGATCTGCATTACGCTGTAGAAGAAGCCAGAAGGGGGACTAAAAGCTTTACACGTTCCTCAGCAATTTTACTGTGACCAGGTGGTCAAGGGAAGGCAGAATTCGATTACGATTGGGGACGGGGCCGTAATCAGTAACTATTGGTTGCCTTTTACAGTTACTCACAATTTATTTTAAATCAGTAATTCCTGACTCAACAATAAATAAAACAATACCACACATTATTAATGAAGGAATAAACTTGTGTAAATAATAGTGTTTTCAGTGAGTTACAATTTAGCAAGTCACCATTGAACACAGATACAGCAGATAATGTTTTAAAAGTGATCTGAGCAGAAGGCCTTACACGCCGGAAATGGCAATACATTAAGAATTGCTTAAAACTCGCTGCAATTTACAAATTACAAGTACTTAAATATTAAAGGCAAGTCGCCACAGCAGACGGCATCAGTAAGTTTTAAGGCTTACTGCTAAAATACCAATACCAAATTAGAAATTTAAAGCAAATGACCACAATCACAGCTGAAGGCCTTACACGCCAGGAACGGCAATGATATGAAAAAAAATTTGAAACCTGTAAAACATCAAATACAATAGCTAAAGCCGGCCGGGGTGGCCTAGCGGTTCTAGGCGTTACGGTCGCAGGTTCGAATCCTGCTTCGGGCATGGATGTGTGTGGTGTCCTTAGGTTAGTTAGGTTTAAGTAGTTCTAAGTTCTAGGGGACTGATGACCTCAGAAGTTAAGTCCCATAGTCCTCAGAGCCATTTGAACCATTTTTGAACAATAGCTAGAGTTAATTAAAAAAACAAGCAACTGATCCAGATGGTGCACCAGGAGTCGACCTCTGAGAAGGTCCGACAGCAAACACTTTCGCGAGCAATGAGATAGGCAGCCAAGAGTTGCATTCACTCCACAAGATGGTAACTCAGACTAGTGGCAGTCTAACGAATGACTAATGATAATCTTGCTGAAGCTACCTGAGGTCCGATAAACCAAATGCAACGACGTAACAATACGCCAAAGTCGGAACCGGCGGTCTGCACTACGTCCCCAGAATACTGCGATTAGAATGCCTGAAACGAGAAAGGAATCACTACCACTCGTGTTAGCGGCCACCAGGCAAGAAAAATCACCGCTGGTTGAACTTAACAAATTGTAACAATTTGAACACAGTAAATAGTAATAATAAGTCGAGGAAAGCTAATCAGATCCGCCTTCTCCAAGCACTCCACTCGCTGCTCTTCTCCTCGTTGACACTAGGAGCAGCAACACGAACCCAAGTCACTGGAGAATCACGAGATCTTATATTGGTGGAGGTTTCTCTACGTGGAATGAAATGCACTAATCTTAAAGCTTGCTGGATCCGGTTTACGACAAGGTCGTGCACCCTCGTGACCACAGCCCTTCCATCCGGCAGTCCCTGCGTGCCGCCAGCGGTCCCGGCGTGTTTGCACACTGCGCGGACCTTGCTCCTCCTCCTGAGTCCTCAACCGAACTGGCACACTCACACGACCCATCGACGTCGCCCCAAAGATAGGGTAACAGTTACTACATATCGATAACGCCGCTGCTGCCACTAGCGGACAGGCAACGCTTGCGGGAGCGAGTGGCGCCAGTCAACATAAGAAGAAGTCAAACAACCGCAACCATGCCAACTAAATGATACCGTCTGGCCTCCAACAAAGGGCGGAACCTACAAACAGCACCAATATGTGTCGCAGCAGGGCTCAATTACTTTAAACATAATTGGCTTTCAAGACCACTACTAGGTACATTCTCAAAGTTTCGTGAAATGTGCAGGCTTGGAGCATGATCTGATGTTAAAAATATAGCCTTTATTCACGGTCCAGTCACATTAATGCGACCACCTGTCAAGAGCCTGAATAATCACCTTCTGTAGCGCGGACCGCTGCGAGACGTTCAGAAAGAATGTCTGTGAGGTTCTGGAAGCTACCGACGGCATTGCGGAGCCATGCTGACTTCAGTGCCGTGGCCAGATGCGCTATGTTTCTCGGCTGACGAGTCATAGCGCGATCGAGAGGGTCCCACGTGTTCTCGAGTGGGTTTAAATCCGGGGCGTTTGGTGGTCAGGGAATACGTTAGACTCATCCTGGTGGTTTTAGATCCACGACCGTACACTGCGAGCTACGTGACACGTTGCATTGTCCCGCTGCTAAATGCCTTCGTGCCGAGGGAATACAGATTGCATGTAGGGGTGGGCATGGCCTCCAAGGATAGATGCTTACTTTTGTTGATCCATCGTGCCTTCTAGAATGACGAGATAACCCAGAAAATGCCAGGAAAAGATTTCCCAGTCTACAGCGCTTCCTCTTCTGGCGTGGACCCTCTCGAGACTGTTCCAGGGCGTTTGCTTTCAGACGTTTCACACCGCACACCGAAGATGCGTGATTCATCTGAAAAGGCCACCTATCGCCACCCAGTGAAGTGTAGCTGTGGTCTCGGCGTGCAAATTCCATTTTTTGTCGTCGACAAACAGCAGTCATAGTGAGCCTATACGTAGCAGCGTTCGCTGAAGGGCCGTTGATGAGACACTGCTGGCAGTCCCTGTTTCCATCTGTGCGGTCAGTTGCTCAACAGCTGCACGTCTCTTCGCTCGTAAGCATCTCCACAGTCGTCGTTGGCTCCACTCGTCTACGGCCTGTGGTGCACCATAGTTGCCCTTGCGTCGGTTTTGGATAGCGTCATTTTGCCATGCAAAGTAAACTTTAACCACGGCGGCACGTGAAAATTTGCAAATTTAGTCATTTCGGAAATGCTTCCACTCTTGGACCGAAAGCCATTCATCACGCCTTTTTGGACGTCAGGTAAATCGCTCAATTTCCGCATTACGACAGCGACTGCACTGCTGTCCGCGTTCCCCAGTCACGCAATATATTCCCTCCACTGCTAGTGCTGCCACCTGAAGTGTGAGTGGTTACTGCGTGTTGGCGTCGAACATAGGCGGTGGTCGTGTTAATGTGACTGGACCGTGTAAAGTTCCTCGTACTTGTGGACTAATATACGAGGCGTGTTTTTTTAAGTAAGTACCGTTTTGAAATTAAAAAAAGACGTGCTAAGATGTCTCAATAATTTTATTTTTACATGATTACATGAAAGTCTGTACCTTAATCTACGCACTGACGCCATTGCAGTCCGATTCTTCCTTCTTTACGTTGTGTACTGAGTGTTTAACATGTCTCCGATAATCGTGAGTCCCGCCGACTGTGAAGTACGGGCTGTTATAAGATTTCTTAGTGCTAAAGGTCTAAAAGTGATCGATTTCCTTCGTGAGATTTGTACAGTTTACGGAGAAAACATTATGAGTGATGGAACGGTAAGAATGAGAGCATTTAAAGATGACCGCACAAATCTGCATGATGAACAACGGAGTGGGCGTCCTTCGGTGGTTAATGAAAGTTTGGTGCAGGAAGTGGACAATAAGGTGAGAGAAAACAGACACTTTACGATTTCCTCCTTGCGGGATGACTTTCCTAATGTTACTCGTAGTGTTTTGTATAGCACTGTGAGCGAGCACTTGAATTACCGAAAATTGTGCGCACGTTGGGTACCGAAAATGTTGACGGATGTGCACAAAACCAAACGTTTAGACAGTGCACTGACTTTCCTTGACCGGTACCACAAAGACGGTGATGATTTCTTAAATCAAATTGTTACAGGCGATGAAACATGGGTGGCCTACGTCACACCAGAATCAAAACAACAGTCCATGGAAGTTGAGCAAAGGCATCGTTTTGCTGCAAGACAATGCCCGTTCGCATGTGGCGAATCAGACCAAAGATCTCATCACATCTTTTCGATAGGAAACTCTAGATCATCCTCCGTACAGCCCCGATCTTGCGCCCAGTGACTACCATCTGTTCCTGCACTTGAAGAAATACCTGGGCGGTCAGCGTCTTCGAGACGATGACGAAGTCAAAACAGTGGTGATGCAGTGGTTAACAAGTCAGGCGGCAGATTTCTATGAGGAGGGTATTCAAAAACTGGTACAACGTTATGACAAGTGCCTCAATATTGACGGAAATTATGTAGAAAAGTAGATTAAGGTACAGGCTGTCATGTAAAAATAAAATTATTGAGGTATCTTAGACCGTATTTTTTTATTTTCAAAACGGTACTTACTTAAAAAACACGCTTCTTATATTGGTACCACGAAAAGAATTTCTAACAGCTGTTTAACTGAGCGTACGAGGAATTGCCATCTGAGACATACAGATAAATTGGACGTAGTGGAACATGTGTATCAAAAGGGTAATCATGAATTAAAAGTCAGTGAGACGAACATCACATCAAAACATCGCACTACCATAGTGCATATATAGAGGATATATTGGGTTTCTAAACACCATAATAATTTCAAAAGAGAAGATAAGGTGTCAGAATATGGATATCGACTTTGCACCAACAGAATGACGATTGATTACCTTCAATCGAGAATGTTCGCACTACCAGAGATAGTCTCGTAGCCAGAGTCACCTGATGGACAGTGGTGCCCTCTATACGACCTATATATTCAGCGACCGAGTTCTGATTGCAGTTCGCCGCTTCACCTGTAAGGATGTCCCCCGCAGCCGGAGACGAAACTATAGGAGAAGTTGGAAGTTTTACATTTCGAACATGGACTGTCAATTCGAAAGTTTTTAGTGAATATCCAGATTTGGGTCTTCTTCTGTCTCCTTAAATCACTTAAGGCGAATGCTTGGATGGTTCCTACTAAAACGGGCATTACCAGTATCGTTATCCAACCTTATCAGTGCTTCCGCTGCCCCTTTAATGATTTCATCGTCTACGAGACACCAAATTCTAACCCACTTACTCTTACCTTCCCTTTTAATATCATATTTAAACTCCCGAAACGATCGGTGTAATAACTGAAAATGTCCTAGAAACACAAAGCAGCCCAGGTCTAAATTGACCTCGTACTTACGTTGGGTAATTATTATTATTCGTCACGGCTAGTAATACCTTTTTGAAAAAAAGCCACACACTGTCCTGGAAGCAAGCTCTTGACGTACATTACATTTCTTTTATTTATTTTAGGCGAAATCACGTACAAGGTGACAGTTATGGAATTATATGAAATAAAATCAGCGCAACTTCTGAACGGTTTGCGTTAGGACCGTCAAACTGCCCGGTTGGCCTTGAGGCATGATGGGAAATAGTATGCGCATGCATGGTTTGGTTTAGCGACGAGGCCTACTTCAATTTGGATGGGTTCGTCAATAAGCAAAAATGGCTCATTTGAGGGACTGAGAACCTCCATTTCATGATCGAGAAGTCTCTTCAGCTTCAGTGGGTGACCGTGAGGTGTGCAATGCCCAGTCACGGAATAATTGGTGCGATATTCATTGATGGCACGGTAACTACCGAACGGTACATGAAGGTTTTGGAATATGATTTCATCCCATTATCCAAAGTGATACTGATTTCGAGAAGACATGTTCATGGAGGGTGGAGCTTGACCCCATTGAAGCAGGAGAGTGTTTGATGTCTTGGAGAAGTACTTTGGGGATTGCATGCTGGCTCTCGGGTATCCAGAGGCCACTGGCATAGGCCTTGATTTACCGTCATATTCTCTGGATCTGAACACATGTGACTACTTTTTTTGGGGCTATATTAAAGACAAGGTGTACAGCAATAATCCCAAAACCATTGCTGAACTGAAGACAGTCATTCAGGAGACCATCGATGTTCCGACAGTTCAGCGGGTCATGCACAATTTCGCTATTCGTCTGCGCCACATCATCGCCAATGATGGCAGGCACGTCGAACATCCGAATACCTGTAGTGACGTTTACATGTTGAGTAAAGTGTGTACACGCCGTAGTTTGTAACTAATTTGCCATTTTTTAATATAGTTCAATGACTGTCACTCTTTAAGGCTTTTACAATTGTTACCTGTTTCCGCCATACATTGGTCATCTTCAGAACCCATTGACATAGGTGTTATATGGCAAATAAAGCGTCTCTAACATGGGTGAATATGACAAAGTCGACACTTTGTTCGCCATATGCCATCTACGACGTATGGAGTCTGAAGATGCCCAATGTACGGTCAGAACTGGTAACGAGTTTAGACATGTTCTGTAGTTTCCTCCAATAGAAATAAAAATATTTAATATCCTTTTCAGGGATTTAGTTTGATGTGTCAACAATTTTCTATATCTCGCGTAATCAACTTTACTCTGCAACCACTACGACCCTTTCGTACCTTAAAAGATTTGTTTGGAATTCATTATCGCTTTGAGTTAAAGCGCCGGCCGTATTTCACGGTCAGTCTGTCGGTGGCTTCCTGGAGCTGACACCAGCCTTTCAATAAATCATATTTACCGATCGTTTTTCGCTCAGGAGTCAGCGCGGAGTATTAGTCATGATCAATACTTACGGCGTCATTAATATGTAGAAGCCCCGCTCGCTGCACGAAAACCGTGCAGTGAAAGTAATTTTCCCGGCAGATTTGCATCTGATAATGGTCGTTAGGCAGAATTCTGTTGCTCTTCATTTGCATCACATAATCCTGTAGTTACGCATACTAGAATTCAAAGCGCGAACATGCTCTTCAACAAGCGAATCGAGTTCAACGACAGATGGAGTTCAGCAAATTCTTCGCCATATGTGAAAATATGTAATGAGTGCTGGGAAGATCTTAGCTTTTTTTTTCAGAATGGTCACTGAAATACAGGTTTGTTTATAACATGAGGAGGATGCTATTTAACATACAGATTGATCATGTATTAAATATTCTGATGTCTTCTAGTTCTTATGAGTAGAAAAGCTAGCAACTGGCGAACTCTGAACAATGGTCTGCCTCAAGGAGCTATTCTCGCTCCCATTCTGTTTAGGTTGTATGTCCACGATAGAGCAACTCCTAACATCAAAGAGTATGCAGATTACCTGGTATTAATATGTAAGAACAGAGATGCTCCAACCAAACACAAGTAAAACAGAGGTCACAGCGTTTCATTTCCATAATAAACAGCTAGACAGGAAGTTAGCCATGTTACTTGACGGGGTCGAAGTTTCCCAGAAGAGCTTTCGCAGCTATCTGTCACCCTCAATCGGACATTGTCATTTAAGCAGCATTGCGTAGATCTATCGAAGAACCATGACTCAAGAGTAAATCTCCACAAAATACGTCATACTCGTATATTGACTTCTACGTTGTTAAGCTTAACACTGTTGGAAGCCAGCGAGGGATATTCGATGGGAAATCGGAGACGTAATACAGAGAGCAGCTAGATGTTTTAACGTTTAGGTTACCGGAGGTAAATACCAACGCTAGAACCCTGCGAATTACAGCTCTGTGCAACTGTCCCAGGGGACCTAAGAACACCTCTGCAGACAAATTCTCCAAATCTGGAATATATCAGTTAACCTGCAGTCATGTCAGTCGGTCTACGTATGCCAAACATGCGGAAATTTCAAAAGGAGGTTCTCCGAACACCTCAGAGCCCTAAGAAGTGACCATCTATTACAAGAAAACCACCACTCAAAAAACATGGAGACTGATCTGAAGATCATCAGAGAAAACAATAGTCTCTATCAAAATCTCACAATAGAGGAGAACTACCACATACAAAAAGCAAAAATACAGGGAAGAGTGTCCTGAATGAAAATACAACACTGTGCAACTAAACACTGTTTGGAACACTTAATAAACTTTACAAAAATGACTCCCCACAAGAAAACATAAAAAATTTTGTTTTCTGGGTTCTCAAACCACCTCTCTCTCTCTCTCTCTCTCTCTCTCTCTCTCTCTCTCTCACGCACACACACACACACACACACACACACACACACACACACACACATTCAAAATAAGCGCCATAACAAACACAAGACCAACGATGAACAAGTGAACATCGACAATAACATGACACCTCTCATTCAGTGTGTTAATCAGAGGTGTCTACGCAGATCACATTTGCCACATTTTGTGTAAGTGCATGTGAGGTGAAATAGTGAGCGGAAATTTGTGATAAACTGAGTGAAAGCAATGCACTAAACAGCAGCTGATTGAGACACCAACCAGGGACACGAAACAGGACGAGAAACGTACATAACCTCTACTCTCGAAACAGCTTTCCACAAATACGTAATAATTTTTCTTCATGGCTAGTTTGCAGATGACATGCTGCCAAAAAATCGACGAAAACGAACACTAAAATCGACGTATAATAACACAGTTCAGCTAGCGATGTAATTTTAAGGTGAATGTCCAAACAAAACTAAGCAAATTGCAAATATTGTGTTTCTTAGGCCTGTTGTTGTTGTTGTGGTCTTCAGTCCTGAGACTGGTTTGATGCAGCTCTCCATGCTACTCTATCCTGTGCAAGCTTTTTCATCTCCCAGTACCTACTGCAACCTACATCCTTCTGAAACTGCTTAGTGTACTCATCTCTTGGTCTCCCTCTACGATTTTTACCCTCCACGCTGCCCTCCAATACTAAATTGGTGATCCCTTGATGCCTCAGAACATGTCCTACCAACCGATCCCTTCTTCTGGTCAAGTTATGCTACAAACTTCTCGTCTCCCCAATCCTATTCAATACTTCCTCATTAGTTATGTGATCTACCCATCTAATCTTCAGCATTCTTCTGTAGCACCACATTTCGAAAGCTTCTATTCTCTTCTTGTCCAAACTATTTATCGTCCATGTTTCACTTCCATACATGGCTACACTCCATACAAATACTTCCTGACACTTAAATCTATACTCGATGTTAACAAATTTCTCTTCTTCAGAAACGCTTTCCTTGCCATTGCCAGTCTACATTTTATATCCTCTCTACTTCGACCATCATCAGTTATTTTGCTCCCCAAATAGCAAAACTCCTTTACTACTTTAAGTGTCTCATTTCCTAATCTAATTCCCTCAGCATCACCCGACTTAATTAGACTACATTCCATTATCCTTGTTTTGCTTTTGTTGATGTTCATCTTATATCCTCCTTTCAAAACACTGTCCATTCCATTCAACTGCTCTTCCAAATCGTTTGGTGTCTCTGACAGAATTACAATGTCATCGGCGAACCTCAGAGTTTTTATTTCTTCTCCATGAATTTTAATACCTACTCCGAATTTTTCTTTTGTTTCCTTTACTGCTTGCTCAATATACAGATTGAACAACATCGGGGAGAGGCTACAACCCTGTCTTACTCCCTTCCCAACCACTGCTTCCCTTTCATGTCCCTCGACTCTTATAACTGCCATTTGGTTTCTGTACAAATTGTAAATTGCCTTTCGCTCCCTGTATTTTACCCCTGCCACCTTTAAAATTTCTTAGGCCTACAGCATTTAAATTATTACAGATCTGATATTGTACTTTACAGTAACAAATCTTGACCCACAGAAGATGACACATTGGTGTCGAAACATGACTGGGTAAATATAAAAAAATAAATAAACTAATTGTGTTTGCATAAGGCTGATTTCCAAAACCACCCATTTTTTCCAGAGAATTAATTAATAACTCCGTCCACCGTCTAGACGCTGTTGTAGGCGTCACTTTAGAGGGTCGCAACAGACAGGCACGTCTTAGTAGAGGCAGCAAGCTTGATACTTGCTCCGGGGAACAAGAACATCAGTTGATTTAAACAGGATAGACTGAAATGAGAAATGAGTAAGACTGTTAGGACAGCGGTCCCCACTCACGAGCGGCCTCAGGTTGGGGCCGAATGACGTAAAACACTGATGCTGCTCCCATAATATGAAGGGCAGTAGCGTTTGGCTTTCACCTAAACGTTGTTGTTACCGAAATTGCAGTTTGTTAATGTAAATGTCAGAAATATCCCCTCCTACGGAATAGGGGGAGGGATCCCCCAGATCTGGTAAGAAAAGCTGGCATGGCTCCAGTTTTTACAAAGAAAGACCCATGAGTACTCAGTTCTAATTAGCGTTTTACTCCTGAAGTCAGGCAAGCTACCTTAGGTCTACTGGTAAACACCTATGCCGAACGGCATATCAGACTGCCGAACGGCATATCAGACCATATGTTTTCTTTAGTTAAAGTTTTTTGAAGTTCACTTCGTGTTCGCAACGAGAACATGCCAACTTATCTCTGACAGACCAGTTATTTTTCCAGAGTGATAACCGAATAGGCGACGGCGGCTGGAATCGTCTTTCCATAAGATTGGTCGGATTAGGGAAGGATGGAGAAGGAAGTCGGCCGTGCCCTTTCAGAGGAACCATCCCGGCATTGGCCTGGAGTGATTTAGGAAAATCACGGAAAACCTAAATCAGGATGGCCGGACGCGGGATTGAACCGTCGTCCTCCAGAATGCGAGTCCAGTGTCTAACCACTGCGCCACCTCGCTCGGTTTCCGTTATTATCTGTCTTAAATCTCATAAGGTTGATGGCCTTAAATAAACAAGCGACAGATTTCCTTCCTACCACCCTGTCTCTAATGACCTAGTCGTCGATGGTACGTTACATTAAAATCTTCCTTCCCCTTTTTGTCGTTTCTTACCATCAAGAACATCTGATGTATGTAGCAATTCCGTAAGATACTCCAGATCTCTCTTTGCAACTACTAAAAACTGCAAATTTGTTTTATTCATTTAAAACACTGACACTGGTAGCGCTTTTGTCTGACTTATGACCCGCATCTCGTGGTCGTGCGGTAGCGTTTTCGCTTCCCACGCCCGGGTTCCCGGGTTCGATTCCCGGCGGGGTTAGGGATTTTCTCTGCCTCGTGATGGCTGGGTGTTGTGTGATGTCCTTAGGTTAGTTAGGTTTAAGTAGTTCTAAGTTCTAGGGGACTGATGACCATAGATGTTAAGTCCCATAGTGCTCAGAGCCATTTGAACCATCTGACTTATGCTTTCATCTAGAAGTGTTGTCTACTTGACATTTAAGGTATTTCTACGCTTGGCACTGACGATTTTTGTCAAGTTTCGCGTTGGCTTGCAGCACAAGACACTCCTTGATCCAAAACACAACAAAATATTTCGCCACTAGTGGTGTAATGTCAAGAAATGTGAAACTCAGCTCGCCCTATTTGCCCAAGAAATTCACAGTGCCGTAGACACTGGCGAGCAGATTGATGCCGTATTCCTGGACTTCAGGAAGGCATTTGATACGGTTCCGCACTTACGTTTAGTGAAAAACATACGAGCTTACGGAATATCGGACCAGGTTTGTGATTGGATTCAGGATTTCCTAGAAGAAAGAACACAACATGTCATTCTTAACGGTTCAAAATCTGCAGATGTAGAGGTAATTTCGGGAGTACCGCAGGGAAGCGTGATAGGACCTTTATTGTTTACAATATACATAAATGACTTAGTTGACAACATCGGTAGCTCCGTGAGGCTATTTGCAGATGACACGGTTGTCTACAAGAAAGTAGCAACATCAGAAGACTCGTACGTACTCCAGGAGGACCTGCAGAGGATTAATGCATGGTGCGACAGCTGGCAGCTTTCCCTAAACGTAGATAAATGTAATATAATGCGCATACATAGGGGCAGAAATCCATTCCAGTACGATTATGCCATAGGTGGTAAATCATTGGAAGCGGTAACGACCGTAAAATACTTAGGAGTTACTATCCGGAGCGATCTGAAGTGGAATGATCACATAAAACAAATAGTGGGAAAAGCAGGCGCCAGGTTGAGATTCATAGGAAGAATTCTAAGAAAATGTGACTCATCGACGAAAGAAGTAGCTTACAAAACGCTTGTTCGTCCGATTCTTGAGTATTGCTCATCAGTATGGGACCCTTACCAGGTTGGATTAATAGAAGAGATAGACATGATCCAGCGAAAAGCAGCGCGATTCGTCATGGGGACATTTAGTCAGCGCGAGAGCGTTACGGAGATGCTGAACAAGCTCCAGTGGCGGACACTTCAAGAAAGGCGTTACGCAATACGGAGAGGTTTATTATCGAAATTACGAGAGAGCACATTCCGGGAAGAGATGGGCAACATACTACTACCGCCCACATGTATCTCGCGTAATGATCACAACGAAAAGATCCGAGAAATTAGAGCAAATACGGAGACTTACAAGCAGTCGTTCTTCCCACGCACAATTCGTGAATGGAACAGGGAAGGGGGGATCAGATAGTGGTACAATAAGTACCCTCCGCCACACACCGTAAGGTGGCTCGCGGAGTATAGATGTAGATGTAGAAATGTGTAATGGTGCAAGCCAATGCTAAATTAGGCCATAAACAATACTTTTAGTAAGGGGGTAGAAAGGGTCGACGAAAGAAACTGCTAACTCACAATAGCAGTTATAGCGTGTTAAAAGTTTCACTAAATTCAAGTTTGGTTAAATTCAAAGAAGAAGAAAAATGCAATAAGACAGAGCAATATCAAAAGTATCGGGATACCTGTTGATGGGCATTAAAATGAAAGTGTATACTCTTCGTCTTTATGGTGTCTTGAACTCTCGCGGAGCCACTTTCATTGAGGTACCTGAATGTTCGTGGAGGAATTGCAGCCCGTTCTTTCTCAAAAGCTGAAACCAGAGCAAATAGTGATGTTGGACGCTGGCGTCTGAAGTGGTCGACGCTCTAATTGATCCCTGGTTAGGAGTCCTGGTTAGGTCAGTCTATTTCAGGAACACTACTGTCCACAAACCATTGCCTCACAAAGGCTCCTTCACGTTTCTAGCATTTGTAGACTTAGAGAAAGCTTTTGACAATGTTGACTGAAATACTCTCTTTCAAATTCTGAATGTGGCAGGGGTAAAATAGAGGGAGCGAAAGGCTACTTACAATTTGTACAAAAACCAGATGGCAGTTATAAGAGTCGAGGGACATGAAAGGGAAGCAGTGGTTGGGAAGGGAGTGAGACAGGGTTGTAGCCTCTCCCCGATGCTATTCAATCTGTATATTGAGCAAGCAGTAAAGGAGACAAAAGTAAAGTTCGGAGTAGGTATTAAAATCCATGGAGAAGAAATAAAATCTTTGAGGTTCGCCGATGACATTGTAATTCTGTCAGAGACAGCAAAGGACTTGGAAGAGCAGTTGAACGGAATGGACATTGTCTTGAAAGGAGGGTATAAGATGAACATCAACAAAAGCAAAACGAGGATAATGGAACGTAGTCGAATTAAATCGGGTGATGCTGCGGGAATTAGATTAGGAAATGAGACACTTAAAGTAGTAGATGAGTTTTGCTATTTGGGGAGAAAAATAACTGATGATGGTCGAAGTAGAGAGGATATAAAATGTAGACTGGCAATGGCAAGGAAATCGTTTCTGAAGAAGAGAAATTTGTTAACATCGAGTATAGATGTAAGTGTCAGGAAGTCGATTCTGAAAGTATTTGTACGGAGTGTAGCCATGTATGGAAGTGAAACATGGACGATAAATAGTTTAGACAAGAAGAGTATGTAAGCTTTCGAAATGTGGTGTTACAGAAGAATGCTGAAGATTAGATGGGTAGATCACATAACTAATGAGAAGGTATTGAATAGAATAGCGGAGGAGTGGCACAACTTGACTAGAAGAAGGGATCGGTTGGTAGGGTATGTTCTGAGGCATCAAGGGATCACCAATTTAGTACTGGAGGGCAGCGTGGAGGGTAAAAATGGTTCAAATGGCTCTGAGCACTATGGGACTTAACCTCTGTGGTCATCAGTCCCCTAGAACTTAGAACTACATAAACCTAACTAACCTAAGGACATTACACACATCCATGCCCGAGGCAGGATTCGAACCTGCGACCGAAGCAGTCGCGCAGTTCCGGACTGAGCGCCTAGAACCGCTAGATCACCGCGGCCGGCATGGAGGGTAAAAATCGTAGAGGGAGACCAAGAGATGAATACACTAAGATTCAGAAGGATGTAGGCTGCAGTAGGTACTAGGAGATGAAGAACCTTGCACAGGATAGAGTAGCATAGAGAGCTGCATTAAACCTGTCTCAGGACTGAAGACCACAACAACAACAACAACACCACATGATGGCAGGTAACGTTCTCCAGCCATTCGGCAAACCCTTCACTCGTTCCCAGTCATCCATTGTCAAGTGGCGTCTCTGTTTGCACCACCACAAGCGTCGCTTAAAATTGATTACAGAAATGTCTGGCTTATGGGGAGCTGCCCGGCCATTGTACCCGATTCTTTGTAACTTCCTACGCGCGGACATCGTGCTAGTTGGTATTCTGGGAGCACTTTGGAACTCACGGGTGATTCCTTCCTCTGATTTCATACGACATTTTACAAGCACTCTCGCAACGCTCGACAGCCTCTGTCCATCAGTATACGAAGTTGCTTTGTTTTCGTTTTGCTGTGGTAGTTCGTTCGCGTTTCCACTTCAAAATCACATCATCAACAGTCGACTCGGGTGATTATAGAAAGGTTGAAATGTCCCTGATGTATGTGTTATCTAGCTCACGTCCAATAACTAGCCCACGTTCGAAGCTCTTCTTACCGACCCATTCTGCTGTTACTTCCACTCTACGGACAACAAAATACTCACCTGCTTTCTTTCATACTGTCAGGTCCACTAGTCGTGGCGTCTAGTGGTCAATTCCGCGTTAGATAGGCGTGCCAGGGTACTTTTGATCAGATATTGTAGTAGATAGTGTTTCCTAACGGTACATAAAGAACTACTTGTTACCAGTACGCCGTGCATTCGAAAACACAATAGATATGTGATGAAACTAATCTTTTCAAACTGCGAGTCAACACTTTCTTCCACCGGTCCCCTCGATTGTAAAGATACTACAGACATATGGACACACAAATGAGGTATATAGCTGATCGCTTTGGATTTGGAGACTTCTTGTTACGTTTTTTCCCAAATAAGTGTTTCCGTGGTTCCGAAATGCAGCGATGGATTTTGAAACCCTCGTTGTTTCCTAGCAGTTCACTGTCAGTGTACATAGGAATGCTGTCACAAAGGCGATCCGATCTTCTAGTGAGGAGCCAGGGACACTGTGCCATCAGCATCGGGAGATTGTCGCGGCGAACGCGGCGCCCTGTGTGCACATCAGGCTCCCGGCGGCGGATCGATGCGATCCTGCGAGCGCGGCACGGCAGCGGCGGCGTACGCTAGGTTGCCATGGCAACGCGCCGCCCCGGAGGTTGAATGGGCCGCGGGTACGCGCGTCGCGCCACTGTGTCGGTAATACCCACCCTCTCTCCCCCTCTCCCTCCCCCCTCTCACTCCTCTGTCTCTCTCTCTCTCTCTCTCTCTCTCTCTCTCTCTCTCTTCCAACGCACCTCGCTCTCCGCTTCTGCAGCTTCATTCCTCATTGTGTTTCGGTGGCTTAATGGAGGACGCTGAACGTTTACAAAAGCAGAGGAGTTCGAATGGTCGCAGCCTCGTCTAAAAAATGTGAACTACCAGTCTTTCCAATAAAAAGTCTACCTAGAAATTAGCTCTTCGGGGAGAAAGTTAGTCAACTGGTGGATCAAAGTTAATGGTAACTGCAGGTCCCCAGCACATGGTATGAAACGAAGTCGAGGTAGTGGCAATTGTTCGGGGAGTGCATGATGGTGTTCAGGTGCATACAGGCAGTTGCTACAGCGAAGTGTGCCGAGAATCGCGAAGCAAACGTGCAAGTAACGAAACGATTCAGGCGGTAAAACCGTCTGCTCATAAGCCGTGCATTCGAGCGTTGAGCTTTGAGCTGTGTCGATCTTCTGACGTCATAGCGCCTTACTTGTACCTAGTGGTTATAATTAAAGTGGTGTAACTCACGGAGGTCCGCTGTGGGCTCTAATTATCTTATGGCAGCGGAACTTTGTAGATATGCTAGTGCTTTAATGTGGAATCGATTTACGCTCGAAAAAATTAGTTCCAATTTTGTCCACCAAGTGCAAATCTGGTGCTGTACGTTACCTCGTCGACGTCTCCGGTGTTCATACTGAACAAATTGCATAAGCAATGGTTAATAATAAAATCAATATTAAACCTTTCTCACTTGTTTGACCTAATTCATAACAAATGTAAACATTTCTGTACATCTCTCTTGCATTCACACTACGATTTGTCGTAATAAAATAATGGGAAACGACATATTTGGGGACAAAAATGCGTATTATGAACGTGTACCGTTGCTAGGCAGTGGTACACTGAGGATCCATCAAAAGACTCATTGTTCTTGGTACAATATGATAAAGTTAAATGTCAGTTAATAACACGTCAAGATTAAAGCTTTCAGGAAACGGTAATGTGCAAACTATGGTCGTAAATCGTTCATGATCGGTGTAGCTTAATGAATAGAAACGCATAATTCCCATGTACAGCTTATGCGTAGCTGGTTCGCGTCTCACTGGATCCAAACTTTTTTTTTTTACTGACGTTCGCGTTTTCTCATATTTTCTTATTAGTGTAACAGAAGTATACAGGGGATCTGAGAAAACTATTGATTGACTTTTTTTATCTACCAAAAGATTTTTTTAAAACTATTTTTCCCTTCGACGTAGTTCCCTTCGGTAGCTATACACCGGCTGTCATTGTTCCCAGCCTTGATAGCAGCACTGAAAGGCTGCAACTGATAGGGCGTTTCACATGTCGTTCACATTCTTTTGGATGTTCCCCAGAGTCCCAAAGTGACGTCTTTTTAATACAGTTTTCAGTTTCGGAACAGAAAAAGCGACAGGGACTCAGGGGAGCTGTGAAACAAGAGGAATGCCTTTCGAGCCCAAAAATATCGTGGTGGAAGTGGCCGTGAGACAAAATCCATTTGTCCGTGATGTTCGATCTCACTCGATTCTCCTTTTCCTGAGCCTATCAAGGCCATCTTTGTAAAACATTTGGTTGACAGTTTATCCTGGAAGAACAAATTTTTTATGTACGATATCCCTACTGTCGAAAAAGCAAATCAGCATTACTTTGATCTTTTATTTCCCTTTCGAGCTTTAACGTGTTCTCAGCCTTCCAGAAACGATTTGTGCCAGCGAAAAACCTATGGTCTTGATAACTAGTGTTCCCAATAGGCCTGTTTCAACCTTTCAGAGATCACACGCGTGGTTTCCTCAAGTTAAATGCAAAACTTGACAGCATAACGTTGCTTTGAATTCCGTTGTTCCATTTTCGTAACACACAACAAAAACATAACTTTATTGATGGCGCTCTCAGAAATCACGTAATGGTTGTATGAAACTCAAACTCGGGCTGAGCATCTGGAAGGGATGAACACACCGGTCCACACAATTAGAACAACACAGCGTTGCCAGATGGCTCACAGTGTTGTCAGTTTTATTACTTTTATCACGCATCTCGTATTCTATAATATTAAATGTTATGTAAATGTAAGGACGCTCTTTCTGAGAAGTGAGTTTGTTCGATTGGCGTTATCTACAAGACAGCTTGCACTATGTTCTGTAAGATATTTTGCACTTTCTTGTTTCAAGTTTTGTATTTCGCATGAGAAGATTCTGCTACCGAATAGGAACAGTGATAAAGTAAGAATGATCATAGGGCTTTTACTAAAAAAAGAGAATGATGAAATAATTTTTACTTCATGCGGAGAACAATCGTAAATTTGTTTCGTACTATTTGTAATGGAACTTTTACAAACAGATGCCTTTATTGAGCCAGTCGCTGTGGCCGAGCGGTTCTAGGCGCTTCAGTCCGGAATCGGGCTGCTGCTACGGTCGCAGTTTCGAATCCTGCCTCGGGCATGGATTTGTGTGATGTCCTTAGATTAGTTAGGTTTAAGTAGTTCTAAGTCTAGCGGACTGATGACCTCAGATGTTAAGTCCCATAGTTCTTAGAGCCATTTGAACCATTTTGAGCCCTTATTGATTGGAGATCGTACTTTCCTTTTTGCCTTATAACATGCTTGTGAATATTGAAGCTTATTTATCTTTACTACAGACAGAACAACATGAATAGTGTGTGGATAAGGAGGAAGTGTGCGTTATAATAGAGCTAACGAAAGAATTTTACGCCCGTCCATTTCGTAAACGATCTGCGACCCAGATACGACTAATAATAACTGCCGCTGGAGCGCGTATACTATGGTTTTTACCAGAACGTGCCCTTCTCGCGTCCGTCGGCCGTCGTAATTTAATATATTATTATTGGTTGTTGCCTTAATAAAAATGATATTTCATTCAATTTTGATTTACGATTAAATTCTTTCGTGAAGTTCTCCTTTTTAACAATATTAATCTTAAATTATTTTTTACGTTGATGAACGTTAGACTCACTGAATCTTAAAACAGGAGCATATAAATTGAACAATGTTATAAAATTTTCATATTAATTTCCTCGGCTAGTCAGTTCACTTTAAAGAAAAAAATCTTTAGTTATTAATTACAATTGCGGCCCACACACGCGCGAGATTTTTTCTTACCTCCGTTAACCATTGTCTCGTAGTCGGAGTCCTGGCTCTGGCTCTCGGCTAAGGTACTGAAAATAAGAATCTTAAAGCTACGTATTTTCTGCAACTTGGTGCGGCTGTGGAGAAAAATGAATATTATGTTAATAGCGGGCGAGTTTTTCGCTTGCGCTATTTTTTTTTTTTTTTTTTTTAAGTTAATATCGCCACGTAATGGCGTCGTTGGCTGCATCGGCCGCTGCGATTGTTGAACTGTAAATTACTTGAATGCAGGTTAATTCAAGGAAGGCGGACATGAAATCGGGATCACCTCTTACAAATTAAAAGTGCACAATAATATTAAATCAATATATTATCTGCTTAATTCATACAAATATGCTTACATTTGCCAACACTCGCAAGATGTCCGTCTACACACCACCAAGACAAGAGGAGAAGTGAAGACGACTCAGAAATTAACAAAAGAGCGTATCTTGTCGTCTCTTTAGATCATTTTGTTATATTTCTTTGCACTCGAAACTTACACAGAGAAATTATTATAATGCGGGTATATGATTTAAAAAATCTACATTATTCTTCCTTATAAATACCGTTTTTAAGTCTTTTCGTTATATAGCACTGGGGACGCTGTACCATACAACCATCTTAATAGCGAAGTATCAATTATGATGATACGAACGTGAGGAAAACACATCACCCAGTCCCCGAGCGGCGGAGAAAATCTCCTTGCCGGCCGGAAATCGAACCCCGTCCCTCTCGATCACATATACCACGTTGAGGCACGTACCACATGCAAAACTCACTTCGTCGCTGAGGATTCAGCAGCGCTTTGGACCGGACACGCTCAGAGCTGGCGTTCGAAAGCGCGTTCCGCGTGGCGACGGCTTAACGAAACGATACTTCCAGGCTCGTGGGATAGTCGTTACTCCGTAACGGGTACGTACAATATGCAACAGTCCTATTACTGGCCCCGTTACCGCCTGAGAGCCCTGTTTGGAAGGTACTGCTGTCTCATGGAGAGATGGCGTGTTGCAGCGCTGCCTACTAAATAGCTGTACAACGCGCCGTGTGGGAGCGGCGACCTGTCCTCAGATCATGGCTAAATGCGGATGTAATTTTCTACTTTGTTGCGCGGTGCCCTCGCTTATTACGCCTCTAACCACAGCGCGCGGGCTGACACGGTATCGTGCATTAGGCGTTACTGATCCTATCTCTTACTACCAAACCTATTTTTTCCCTTCCTCTTGAAGGGTTGAGTGCATCCCGTCTCCAATAGGCGTATCAAGGGCCCAGGTTGCCCAGCCGAGACAGCATTTCCAACATTGTGCGTCTTCAATGACTTTCGTAGAATCCCAACCATGCAAAATGGGATCCGTTCCTTTAACATGAAACTACCTACTTCCGCAGCACAAGTTTTAAGGCCGGCCGTTGTGGCCAAGGGGTTCTAGGCGCTTCAGTCTGGAACTGCGCGACTGCTACGGTCGCAGTTTCGAATCCTGCTTCGGGTATGGATGTGTGTGTTGTCCTTAGGTTAGTTAGGTTTAAGTAGTTCTAAGTTCTAGGGGGCTGATGACCTCAGAAGTTAAGTCCCATAGTGTTCAGAGCCATTTGAACCATTTATTCTTGTTTCTTACCGTGCCAAAAACTTATGGAGCACAGGAAAAATGGTAGGCTCTTTGCGAGTTGTAACTAGTCTAGTCTTCGAGATTCCAATGGGAGCGATACGAAGATTGTTGTACTATACTCCCAGATTCCTCATTACTTACTGGGCCTTCAAACGTTTTGATTTAAATAATGCGCCTGTTACTTTTCTTGCTTAGCACAATGGGCTTCGAGAATTTATTCTTATTTTCAAGAGTATTTGCTTACATAAATAATTTTTGTGATGTTTGCATGTATGATATTCTGCGTCTCTTGAGCTGTAGTTCTCTTTTGGGGGGTCATAATTCCAAAAAGATAACTAGAGCCCAAGAGACAGATATGCAAACATCCTCAAAAACATTTGGTAGACAAATGCTCCTGGAAATGAGAATAAATTCTCGAAACGTATTGTGCTAAGCAAGCATATCCGACTAAGTGAGCGAAAACTGCCAATTGCTTTGCGCCCTACACCTGTGATCATTCCATTTAATATCCCCGCAAATTCTTACCCTCATGTATTTTCATGAGGGGACTTTTTTTTTTTTGTTATCTCACAGGTTGAAATTTAAGGCAAGCTGCCACTCTTTGCACGACTTTGAATTCTATCGACGTCAGACTGAATATCTGTGCAGCTTTTTTCAAGTTTTTCTTGTAGATAAAGCGAATAAAATAAACTCGGTGTTCGGAGAGAGCGCACTTACAGACCGGATATGGTGGTATTATATTAATAAAAAAAAACAGGTATGGGAATCTATTAGAAAACGCAAAGGTAAGTAAAAAAAAAAAACTGGCTGTAGTAGGACGCGAACCGGTAACAACGGCGCCTTGACCTTACAATTCTGCATCTCTAGTTATTACGTTACACCAATCATAAATAATGTATGACCTAATTTGGCAGCTTACCATTTCCTGAAAATCTAAACGTAGATATATTATACACTGACATTTAGTTGTAACACATTGTACCAAGAGCAATGCGTTTTTGATGCATCGTGGATGTGCCGTTGCTTTGAAACGGCGTCCTTTCATAATACTGAAATTACAGTACTTCTTTGACCACCAGTACGAAGTTTCCCGTCATTTAATTAGAACAAATAGAACAAAGACGGTGTGTTTTCGAGAGATCCTGAAATTGCAGGTGCTTTGCAAAGGCACGTATTCATATAAAATCCACTGCGTATGGGCTTCAACTGAAAGCCAATACAGCGCCTGTGCGTAGGTGGTGTTCTTCTACCTCATTTCTCTGCGTTCAAACGCGCGAACAGAAAATCTGACACGCTACGTATTGCAATGCGCTTTCGGAGCCGGCCGGAGTGACCGAGCGGTTTTAGGCGCTACAGTCTGGAACCGCGCTACTGCTACGGTCGTAGGTTCGAATCCTGCTTGGGCATGGATGTATATGATGTCCTTAGGTTAGTTAGGTTTAAGTAGGTCTAAGTTCTAGGGGACTGATCACCTCAGGCGCTAAGTCCCATAGTGCTCAGAGCCATTTTTTTGCGCTTTCGGACTCCCCCACGTGCCTCTTCTACACTGCGACGTCAGAAACTCGGCACGCTGGACGTTCTCGTTCGAATGCTCTGTCAGTGTGCCGACGGCTTTGCCATTGTTTACAGGCAGGTCTCCGCATCGCGCCGTATTTCACTCCAGAAAAATGTGAGATTGTGCAAAAAAAAAAAAAATCCTTGCCAAACGAAGGATTAAAAAAATGCAGTTACATCCCTAAAGTGTGTTTTCGATCAAATCTGGAAAGAAGAAGAGATCCCCGCAGAATGGAGAACAGCTCTCATCCACCCTATTAACAAGAAAGGTTTGAAGACAGACCCCAACAATTACAGAGGAATATCACTGCTGGATATAACGTACAAGATTCTTTCTACTTTTGAACAGGGCAGAGCCGCAATTGGATCCGCAAATCGGGGAATACCAGGGAGGTTTTAGAAAGGGTAGATCATGTTCGGAACAAATACTAAACCTCAAAAACATCATGGCTTACCAAAAATCAAGGGCAAAGACATACGTAATCTCCTTCATTGATTTCAAAAAAGCATATGATTCGATTGATAGAGAATCTCTGTTATCAGTCCTGGAAGAAATGGGTTTGGATAAGAAAACAACTAATATTATAAAAGCGACCCTTACGAATACATTTTCGAAAGTTAAATTTATGGGCGAACTATCGGAACCCTTTGAAATAAAAACGGGAGTGCGACAGGGCGATGGGCTCTCACCGTTGCCGTTCAATTGTGCTCTTGAGAAGGTAGTCAGAGAATGGAACACAGATATTAAGAGTGGTATAAGGCTGGGTTGCAAAAAGAAGAACCTTAAAGTAAATTGCATTGCTTTTGCAGATGATATGGCCCTGTTTGCTGAAACAATGGAAGAAGCACGGGAGCAAATCCTTGAACTAAAGAAACAAGCAGCTAAAATTGGTCTTCACATCTCCTCTGAAAAAACTAAGATATTGACAAACATCAAGCACTCATGTAAATACCTCAAAGTTCAAGATCAGAAGATTGAAATAGTAAAAGAATTCAAATATCTCGGAGAAGGGATTACTTGGAATGCTGGGGAAAGCAAAGCAATGGAATCCAGAAAAAATAAACTTGAATTGGCCTTCCAACTAACAAAAAATACATACAACAAAAAATCCCTTTCATGGGGGTCCAAAATTACACATTACAAGACAGTGATTAAGCCAGAAGCACTGTATGCAGCAGAAACACTTAACATGAATTTCAAAGGCCAAATGGAGAAACTTGAGATAAAGGAAAGAAAAATTTTAAGAAAAATCATTGGGCCAAAATTTCAAGACAATAAGATTATATACATTAAAAATGAAACTCTCTATAAGAAAATTGAAAAACTTTCAGATTCTATGCGAAAAAGGAGAATAAATTTTTATGGTCATCTTCTCAGAATGAATTCCAACAGATTAACTAAACAAATCTTTGACTTCTTCCGTAACCGAAAAACGAAGCCCAACTGGTTTAAAGAAACTGAGAAAGACCTAGTGGAATTAAATATTTCAGAAAATTCACTTATTGATCGAACTGCTAAATTAATTACTAAAGATGAAAACATAAGGTTCCAAGACAAATCCACACAAAAGTCCAAATCCTTCATCTCGGAAGAAGAGAGGAGAAGAAGATCAGAAAGAATGAAGAAATACTGGGCCCTAAGAAAAGAACAACGCACAAAGAAATGATTGATCCAGCGTACCCCAAAGAGGGTGAAACGAAAGAAGAAGAAGGATTACCTCAAAAATTTGCAAACAGACGACGCCTTCTGATGTAAACGAAAATCGGACGTAAAATGCCGCCTCTGCGATGTTTTATAACAAAAAATAAATAAAGAAATAAAAAAAATAGTTCTAATGGCTCTGAGCACTATGGGACTCAACTTCTGAGGTCATCAGTCCCGTAGAACTTAGAACTACTTAAACGTAACTAACCTAAAGACATCACATACATCCATGCCCGAGGCAGGATTCGAACCTGCGACCGTGCGGTCCCGCGGTTCGGCACTGTAGCGCCTAGAACCCCACGGCCACTCCGGGCGGCTTTATAACAACAAAACGAAACGAAACGCCTGTGGGTTCAATAGTAGTAACAGAAATCCCCCCCCCCCCTCTCTCTCTCTCTCTCTCTCTCTCTCTCTCTCTCTCTCTCTCTCTCTGTGTGCGTGTGTGTGTTTGTAACGACACAGTAAGCTATATGACTGTAGTTGGCCGTGTCGGGAGCCTGTTGTGTGGAACAAAGGCTGTGTGTGTGTGTGTGTGTGTGTGTGTGTGTGTGTGTTCGTGCGTGTGTGCGCGCGCAGCCCAAGGCAGAAGGCGGCAACAGGTACCCAGGCAAGCCGGCCCACTGCGGCAATGTAGCGGGAGAGCAGAGCACTGCACCGCACAGGGTAGGTGGGCGGCTGCTGCTGCTGCTGCTGGCTGCGGGGTGGCAACGCAGCAGCCGGGCTGGCCAGGCACAGGACCTCGGCTCCTAAAACGCGGTGCAGTCTCACTCGCTGGCTCGCTGCGCGCCGCCGGATGAGATGCTCCAGATAACGCGCCTTCTGCCGCTGCTGCTGATAGCTTGCGCAAACACTGCCGCCCGCCCCTACCTGTTGCCTTGGGAACGACGACGCCTGCATTCCTGCCGCCTCCGCACGTTTTCGTGGTCTACTAGGATACGCGAACGGTAACTTACAGGTTCTGCGAAAGAGCAAAAGGGGATACTCGACGTATCGGTATACAGTGGTGGAATTATTTTAATAAATACGGTGACCAGACTCCTTGTTATGTATTTTTATTTAAGCTGAGACGCTTTACGTGCTTGCATCCATCTTGCTACACCAAGAAGAAACGCATATGATAAACGGGTATTCATTGGACAAATATATTATACTAGAACTGACATGTGATTACATTTTCACGCAATTTGTGTGCATAGATCCTGAGAAATCAGTACCCAGAACAACCAACTCTAGCCATAATAACGGCCTTGATACGCCTGGGCATTGGGTCAAACAGAGCTTGGATGGCGTGTACAGGTACAGCTGCCCATGCAGCTTCAAAACGACACCACAGTTCATCAAGAGTAGTAACTGGCGTATTGTGACGAGCCAGTTGCTCGGCCACCATTGACCAGACGTTTTCAATTGGTGAGATATCTGGAGAATGTGCTGTCCACGACAGCAGTCGAACATTTTCTGTATCCAGAAAGGCCCGTTACAGGACCTGCAACATGCGGCCGTGCATTATCCTGCTGAAATGTAGGGTTTCGCAGTGATCGAATGAAGGGTAGACCACGGGTCGTAACACATCTGAAATGTAACGTCCACTGTTCAAAGTGCCGTCAATGCGAACAAGAGGTGATAGAGACGTGTAACAGATGGCACCCCATACCATCACGTCGGGTGATACTCCAGTATGGCGATGACGAATACACGCTTCCAATGTGTGTTCACCGCGATGTCGCCAAACACGGATGCAACCATCATGATGCTGTAAACAGAACCTGGATTCATCCGAAAAAATGACGTTTTGCCATTCGTGCACCCAGTTTCGTCGTTGAGTACACCATCGCAAGCGCTCCTGTCTGTGTTGCAGCGTCAAGGTTAACCGCAGCCATGATCTCCGAGCTGATAGTCCATGCTGCTGCAAACGACGTCGAACTGTTCGTGCAGATGGTTATTTTCTTGCAAACGTCCCCATTTGTTGACTCAGGGATCGAGACGTGGCTGCACGATCCGTTACAGCCATGCGGATAAGATGCCTGTCATCTCGACTGCTAGTGATACGAGGCCGTTGGGATCCAGCACGGCGTTCCGTATTACCCTCCTGAACCCACCGACTCCATATTCTGCTAAGACTGGATCTCGACCAACGCGAGCAGCAATGTCGCGATACGATAAACCGCAATCGCGATAGGCTACAATCCGACCTTTATCAGACGGAAACGTGACGGTACGCATTTCTCCTCCTTACACGAGGCATCACAACAACGTTTCACCAGACAACGCCGGTCAACTGCTGTTTGTGTATGAGAAATCGGTTGGAAACTTTCCTCATGTCAACACGTTGTCGGTGTCGCCACCGGCGCCAACCTTGTGTGAATGCTCTGCAAAACTAATCATTTGCATATGACAGCATCTTCTTCTTGTCGGTTAAATTTCACGTCTTTAGCACGTCATGTTCGTGGTGTAGCAATTTTAATGGCCTGTAGTGTATTTGAGTCTTCATTCCGTAATAGCGACAACATCGACAGATTGGATGCTGCCTTTGGTTTGTGCAAATGACGATTGTGTTAGCTACTAAACTTCGCGAGTTGTATATTTACGATGTATTAGGTGTACTTATTTCCTACTCTGCTTATTGTTATTCCGATTTTTGCCTTTACGAGTGACGCGCAAACAATTTCTTTACTACTATTTTGTGCAAAAATAGCCCAGCATCCGCCATATTGCCGACTCACATCTTTGTGTACATCCCAAAAATATATATGTGATCAAAGATTATATTTTGCTTAAGGTTCTGTATGACTAAAAGGACAAACTGTTAAGCATGAAGGTGCTGAGTACTCTTTATGGGTACTTAATTAGTGCGTTAGTGACTGTTTAATTTGACTATATGTAATACTATAAAATAGTCCGCACCTCGTGGTCGTGCGGTAGCGTTCTCGCTTCCCACGCCCGGGTTCCCGGGTTCGATTCCCGGCGGGGTCAGGGATTTTCTCTGCCTCGTGATGACTGGGTGTTGTGTGCTGTCCTTAGGTTATTTAGGTTTAAGTAGTTCTCAGTTCTAGGGGACTGATGACCATAGATGTTAAGTCCCATAGTTCTCAGAGCCATTTGAACCATTTGAGCCAATACTATAAAATAAAAATCATATAGTACATTTTATGTAGAAGAATTAATATTACATTTTTCTCTCACAGTTGGCATGTGATTTATAAACAAAAATAGAACAACAGCTGTACATTCATGTATAGAAATATTATTTTTTATTTCATAATATTCCATGTAATCTAACTAAAAAGTTACTAACGCACATATTTAATAACCATATAGAGTACTCAGCACATTTTATTTTTACTCACACAGAACGTGTAAGCACAATATAAGTTTGACCACAGCAAAAGCTGCAAGCAGGTATAATTTTTGAACACGGATGCCTTTTACGGTTGCAAAAAAATATGCCACATAGCGATTGCCGAGCTCTATTTGTGCAAAACTGAAATGAAAACGTTTTTGTGCCGCAATCGCTACAATGACAAGCAGAGTAGAAAGTAAGTACACCTAAAAAGCAATATATAGTAAATATACAACTCGCGGAGTGTATTAGCAAACAAAAAATTTATTTTACAAATCTGCAGTATCCAATCTGCTATCGATGTTGTGAAACTATGTACTGACTGAAGACCCAAATACGTATACCGCTAATTGAAGGTAGGTGAACGCATAAACTGTATTTGCAATAAATTTCGCAGGCAGTATTCACCTATGCCGCTAAAAGCACCTACAAATGTATATCATTGTGCCAACATAGATCAGGAAATATGACGTCATAAATAGTGAGGCGAGTAAAAAAATGTCTTAATACATTTATTTCTTACTACTAAGGCACTCCTACAGCCGAGTCAACTTACAGAAATCCATGATATCTAGCAGCGGTTTTGACAGCTTTCAACTGCGAAGTGTAAACGTCTGTTGGCGAAAACGATAACCGGCCGGCCGAAGTGGCTGCGCGGTTCTGGCGCTGCAGTCTGGAACCGCGAGACCGCTACGGTCGCAGGTTCGAATCCTGCCTCGGGCATGGATGTGTGTGATGTCCTTAGGTTAGTTAGGTTTAACTAGTTCTAAGTTCTAGGGGACTAATGACCTCAGCAGTTGAGTCCCATAGTGCTCAGAGCCATTTTGAAAACGATAACCGTCTATAGGGCTATGAAGAGGTGTTGCCATAGAGATGTTTACGAAGTCGCGTTGTGTACATGCGAATCAGATGCGCCGAACGTACAGAAACTGGCTGGGATTGTATTTCTCAGTTTGGATACTGTACATTTGCACAATATGGATATTTCTTTGTAAGACTGTTCCCTAATTTCAAAGGTTTTTCACAAATACAATACTGTACTTATACATTTGTAGACTATGCGTATTTCTTCGTACGACTGTTTCATAATTTCAAAGGTTTTTCGCGAAAACATTGAAAAGAATTTTTTTTTATATACTTCACTGCAAACTAGGTTATTTTTTGTTTTCGTTTCTAACAGAACATTGGCAAAATGAATAACTGTGCTGCAATAAATGACCCTCAAAAGAGACTCGTGTATTTGTTTTGAGCATATTGGATACTGTGCAGCAATGTATTGTAGCACAAACATGTTACTTACTGAGTGTGCTAAACTTGCCAGCTGTCGTCTGAAAAGGGTTACCTTGAAGACTGATGATAGCAAGTGGAGAAAATACTTTTGAGAGTGGTGTATGATCTCCTGACGTTCCACACACTATGTCTGATTGCTCGACAGGTAAACACATTTGCGTGTATCTCCATCTCCGTGCAGAAGTCCTTGCCACAGAAATCCATTCTTTGCCAATCGCTTCAACTGTTAACTCATTAGACGTCACTGCATGGCTTCCGCCCCTATGACCTGTTTAACGTGTTTTCCAGGTGCCCGCATTCGCCTCGCCGTTGTTTTCAGGCTGCTGTTACATGTAGTACTGCATGTACTGTTCCGCTAGCTTTGTATCCAGAAGACGTTATTTGTGCAGTAGACGACTGTATTATACACGTGCAACCTTACCTATTTGGGAACTCCACATGCAATTTCTGACGTAGAACACATTCCAGTGCAAAGCAATGTACATCTACAGCCATACTATGCAAGAGACCATATGGTTTGCGGCAGAGCGTATGGTCACTCCCCCCCACCTACACACACACACACACACACACACACACACACACACCTACAGCTTTTCCCGTACCAATCTTGGTTCTTGGTTGGTGCGAGTGAAGAACCATTGTTGGTAAGTCTTCGTGAGAGCTCGAATATTTCTAATTTTACCTTCATAGTCTTTTCGCGAGATATATACAGTAGAAAGAAGTGATATACTAATTGTCTTTTCTAGCAATGTCTAGAGTTGGCCGAGCATCTCCGTGACGCTTTTCCGCTTACCAAACTAACCTGTGACGAAACGTGCTGCCCTTGTTTATTTTCTCTATCAGTCCTAACTGGCGCAGATTCCTGACTGACGAGCAATATTTAATGATCGGCCGAACGAGGGTTTTGCAAGCTACTTCGTGGAGGACTAAAATCCCTGAGGATTTTTCCTGTGAATCTGACTCTGGTGTCTCAATATTTCAAGATAGTTTTATGAGGTCGTTCCACTTGAAAATGCTCCACACATACACTTAAAGATATTTAATGGATAAGATTTCTTCCAGCGATTGTTCAGCAGTCTTGTAATCATACAGCAACCAACCGTGCACAGACAGGGTGGCGTCTCCAGCGAGCGACCAAATGGTGTAAATTGCCCTGAAGATGACCCCGTCGCGGTTTGAAACCGGTTGGCGGCAAAATAAATAATGCGATTGTGACTGTCATTTTGAATAATTGATTATAAGTAAAGTAATCGCTGTTTATCTCCATACAACTATGTTGTCTAAAAATTTATACAGTAAAGTGCCTTTCTGCATATTTATGCGTAAAATTTACGTATATATTTTTTCGCTTTGCGACTAATCTGTATGCAACAGTATCATCCACGAACAATCTAATGGAGCATCCGACATTATCCAGTGTGTTGTCTTACTTCTGTAACACTCCATAGGGATGCGCCCGACGGTGACTACTTCATGTGAACATTTCTCTCCGTTAAGAATAACGTGCTGCGCTGTGCCTGCTGGCATTTCTTCAATCCGCTCACAAAGCTGGTCTGATATTTCATTCATTCGAACTTTGTCAGTTAAATAAAATGAAATTAGCCGGTCGGTGTGACCGAGCGGTTCTAGGCGCTTCAGTCCGGAACCGCACTCCTGCTACGGTTGCAGGTTCGAATCCTGCCTCGGGTATGTGTGATGTCCATAGGTTAGTTAGGTTTAAGTAGTTCTAAGTTCTAGGGGACTGATGACCTCAGATGTTAAGTCCCATAGTGCTTAGAGCCATTTGAACCATTTGAAAATGAAATTCCTCAGTGTCGGATCAGTTTCGTAGCTCACATTTCTATCACTTTTTCAACTGCTGTGCACTCAGTGTGACTGATCTAATCGACTTCGGTGCGATTAGCCAGACTACAAGCTCCATTCACATTAGTGAGACCACCGCCTATATTCGACGTCAGCGTGAAATAACCACGCACAGCCGGTAGGTGGCAACACTAGCAGTGGATGTCATGTAAAGCGTGTCAGGGGCAAGCGGAAAACAATGGAGTTGTTTTAACGCGGAACTGGAGAGATTTATTTGACGTCCGGAAGGGCATCATTATTGGCTTTCGGGCCAACGCAGAAAGCATTTCTGAAACGCCTAAGTTAGTGAACTGTTCCCTTGCGGCCTTTGTTAACGTATACTGTGCATGGCGAATAGACGTGCAGCCGGTGAGCAGCTGACCAACCAGATGAACTGAGGCGCTACCAACAGTGTTTCATCAACGATCGTTCAGCACGTTGCTCCATATGAACCTCTGCAGCAGGTGCCTGGTTCATGCATCCATACTGATTACTGTTCATCGGCGGCGGAGGATGGAATTTGAACTCCAGTACCGCATTTGGACGTCCACCGAGTGGCCACAGTTGGTCCTTCAGATGAATCACGTTTTACGTTCCATCGGACGGATGGCCGTTGTCGTGTACATCGTGAAACGTCTGAAGGCAAAGCGTGCAGGCTGGAGGAGGGAGCGTTATAGTCTGTGGAATGTTTTCGTGACATTTCTTGGGTAATCTCATCAATCTAGAAGGCACGATGGATCAACACGATTATGCCTCTATCCTTGGGGACTATGTACACCCCTACATGCAGTTTGTTTTTCTTCGGCACGATGACATCTACATGCAGGATAATGCAACGTGTCACATACGCTCATGCACATACGAGGCGTGTTTTTTAAGTAAGTACCGTGCTTCGATATCTCAATAATTTTATTTTTACATGAAAGCCTGTACTTTAATCTACTTTTCTACATAATTTCCGTCAATATTGAGGCACTTGTCATAACGTTGTACCAGTTTTTGAATACCCTCCTCATAGAAGTCTGCCGCCTGACTTGTTAACCACTGCATCACCACTGTTTTGACTTCGTCATCGTCTTGAAGACGCTGACCGCCCAGGTGTTTCTTCA